>NW_017671155.1:245997-279336 GCF_001879085.1 Nicotiana attenuata | reverse complement strand
TAGAGGGTCCATTTCAGGTGGTAACCAGAATCGTATCTATGCGCTAGCAGGCGACAGGACCAGAGTCCTCACCGGACGTTATGACAGGTATGTTGACCATTTGTTCTCGCGATGTTATGCCTTAATACGACCCAGGATCTACTTTATCATGTACTTACCCCATTTGTCGCGAGGAAATTTGGTATAGTGCTTGAAATACTAAGTGATCCTTTTGCGGTATCTACACCGGTCGAAGAATCGATTATCGCTAAAAGCGTTTACCGAGGTTGTACGGTATCAGTTTGTGGTCGTCAGACCTCAGCCGACCTAGTTGAACTAGAGATGTTGGTATTTTGATGCTATCAGTGGGCATGGACTGGGTTGGCAGCTTGTTATGCCACAGTTGATTGTCTAGACAAAGACAGCTAGTATTTCTAGTTTTCCGGGTAAGCCAGTCCTTGAAGTGGGTAGGTAATACAGCGACACCTAGAGGCAGGGTTATTTCCTATCTGAAGGCGAGGAAAATGATCGCAAAAGGGTGCATTTATCATATTGTGCGAGTTAAAGATGCAGATGCTGAGATACCTACACTTCAGTCTATTCCAGTAGTAAAGGAGTACGCGGATGTATTTCCAGATGAACTTCCAGGCATTCCTCCAGAGCGAGAGATTGACTTTGGCATCGATTTACTTCCGGGAACGCAACCAATATCCATCCCTCCGTATAGAATGGCACCTGCCGAATTGAAGGAGTTGAAGGAGCAATTAAAAGATTTACTGGAGAAAGGTTTCATCAGACCCAGTACCTCACCGTGGGGTGCACCGGTACTATTTGTACAGAAGAAAGACGGCTCTCTGAGGAAGTGTATTGATTATAGGCAACTGAACAAGGTAACTATTAATAATAAATATCCACTTCCAAGGATAGACGACTTGTTTGATCAGTTGCAGGGAGCTAGATGCTTTTCAAAAATAGATTTGAGGTCAGGGTACCACCAGGTCAGAGTTCGGGAGAAAGATATTCCCAAGACAGCCTTCAGGACCCGATATAGCCACTTTGAGTTCCTTGTCATGTCTTTCGGGTTGGCGAATGCACCTGCCATATTTATGGACTTGATGAATAGCTTATTCTAGCCATATTTGGATCTATTCATGATAGTCTTTATTGTTGATATTCTGGTTTATTCACGTTCAGAGGATGAGCATGTGGATCACCTGCGAGCGGTAGTCCAAACCCTCCGTGATAATAAATTGTATGCTAAGTTTTCTAAGTGTGAGTTCTGGTTAAAGTCCATAGCATTCTTGGGGCACATTGTATCCGACGGAGGTATAAAGGTAGACACTCAGAAGATTGAGGCTGTGAAATCCTGGTCTAGACCTACCACTCCGACAGAAATTCGTAGCTTTCTAGGCTTAGCAGGATATTACCGGAGGTTCGTAGAGGGTTTTTCTTCTCTTTCAGTACCATTAAAAAAGCTGACGCAGAAAGCGTTTAAGTTTCAGTGGACAGAGGCCTGTGAGCAGAGTTTCCAAGAGCTTAAGAACAGGTTGACCTCAGCACCAGTTCTAGCACTTCTAGAAGGTCCAGATGGTTATGCCATGTATTGTGATGCCTCAGTTGTCGGGTTAGGATGTGTCCTGATGCAACATGGGAAAGTAATTGTGTATGCTTCAAGACAGTTAAAGAAGCATGAGCGGAATTATCCGACCCACGACCTCGAATTAGCTGCGGTTGTCCATGCACTTAAGATATGGCGGCATTATTTATATGGTGTTCATGTTGATGTGTTCACAGATAATAAAAGCCTGCAATATATCTTCAAGAAAAAGGAGTTGAATTTGCGACAAAGGCGATGGCTTGAGTTATTGAAAGATTACGATGTTAACATTCTCTACCATCCAAGGAAAGCTAATGTTGTAGCAGATGCCTTAAGTCGTCGATCTATGGGTAGCTTAGCACATGTAGAGTCCGAGAAAAGACAGTTAACAAGAGAGATTCATCAATTGGCTTGTTTGGGGGTTCGGTTAGTAGACTCTGGCAATAGAGGAGTCGTACTCCAAAATACTGCAAAATCATCTCTCATAGCTGAAGTAAAGGAGAGGCAGTATGAGGACCCAGAGTTAGTCAAGTTGAGAGAGCGGGTTCCACAACAGAAGAAGCCATTTTTAGAACTCAAAGGAGATGGGGTTCTCAGATACAGGGGTCGTTTGTGTGTTCCAGATGTAGCAGGGCTACGACACAGGATTATGTCAGAGGCACATTATTCATGGTATTCCATTCACCCTGGGTCGACAAAGATGTATCATGACATTAAGGATGTGTATTGGTGGAACGATATGAAGAAGAACATTGCTGAGTATGTCGCCCAATGCACTAGTTGGCAGCAGGTGAAAATAGAGCACCAGAAGCCCGGAGGGCTAATGCAAACTATAGAGATCCCGGCATGGAAATGGGAGGCGATAAACATGGACTTTATCACAGGTTTACCTCGTTCCCATCGTAAGTTTGATTCCATATGGGTGATAGTCGATAGGCTCACGAAATCAGCTCATTTCCTACCGGTTAGATCTACATATAAAGCAGAGGATTATGCAAAATTATATATTAAGGAGATAGTGCTACTACACGGAGTACCCGTATCTATTATATCTGACCGTGGGGCCCAGTTTACAGCATATTTTTGGAGGTCATTTCAGAAAGGTCTAGGGACTCAAGTGAATCTCAGCACAGCTTTTCATCCACAAACGGATGGACAAGCCGAGCGCACAATTCAAATGCTCGAGGATATATTGCGAGCATGTGTGCTGGATTTTAAAAGAAGTTGGGATGAACATCTACCTCTTATCGAGTTTTCATATAATAATAGTTACCACTCCAGTGTCCAGATGGCTCCGTACGAGGCTTTGTATGGGCGCTGGTGCAGATCTCCCATAGGTGGTTTGATGTTGGAGAATTTGGGTTACATGGGCCAGGCCTGGTTCAGCAGGCCATAGAAAAAGTAAAGCTTATCCGGGAGCGACTGTTGACAGCTCAGAGTTGTCAGAAGTCATATTCTGACGTGCGGCGAAGAGATTTAGAGTTCGGGGTTAACGACTGGGTATTCTTAAAGGTGTCACCTATGAAAGGTGTGATGAGGTTTGGCAAGAAAGGCAAGCTTAGCCCACGGTATATTGGGCCTTATAGGATCATTCGGAGAGTGGGCCAAGTAGCTTATGAGTTAATTACCCTCAGAATTGGAGTCTGTCCATCCGGGTTTTCACGTATCTATGTTACGGAAGTGCATCGGCGATCCTACCCGAGTGGTGCCCACGAATGATGTACAGATTACAGAGGACTTGTCATACGAGGAAATTCCAGTTGCCATTCTAGATCGACAAATCTGCAAGCTACGGAATAAGGAGGTAGCCTCCTTGAAAGTACTTTGGAGGAACAACAAGGTGGAAGAAATGACTTGGGAGGCCGAGGAAGACATGAAGTCCAAATATCCCTACTTATTTCCTCCTCCAGAGAAGGGTCCGACTGAGACGTCATAATCATAAGGTAGGTGTACAAATTCTTTTATTGGCTATTGTCGTTGGCCGTGTGAGGCCATGGTCGTTACTCATAATTATGGCGTCCTGTGTGGCGTTGGGTTATTAAGCTTCTACGAGGAGAATTGGTAGTGGTGTTGTTACAAGGCGACCCTGCCAAAGTCATACAGAACACGGGGAGTTGAACATTCGAGGACGAATGTTTCTCGGGGGGGGGGGGGGGGGAGGATGTTACATCTTGCGTTTTCGTACGTTAAAAGTTTCGTCTTCGGTTAATTAACGTAGACTCGGGGATGAGATCATCTTGACGTTAACGTACTTACGCTATTTACAACAAGCGATAAATAAGTGTTATGAAGGATAAAAGGGTACACGGATTAAAGAAAACGAGTTTCGTTGAAAGTGGCCAATTTGGAATAAAATACGGTCGAGCGATAATACCCGATAATTATGAACTAGTATCATGCAAGGTACCATATGACCACGGTAGAATAATATATAAAGTATATATGAAGTATTTTAAAAATAAATAGAATTTTAAGTAATTTGTGGTAATATTTAAATTATGCGGATAATTAATTAATCACCGGGTAACAGGACATTACCCAGTTAACTAATAACCGGATAAAAAAATTAATATCCGACCCCCACCCTCACCCCACGTGGCAAGAAGCCAATATATTAGAAATGACTAAGTAGTTGCTTTGGCCAGATGGCTAATTATCAATGTCACCAAGACATTACATTCAAGTCTTAGCAAGACTTGTATCTTGTAAAACATTAATCATTATCCAAAGGCTTGGTATGACTTCTTTGTAGAAAAGGTCTAAAACAACAATCTGCTTGTGGGGTTGAAGCCAAGAACGCAAGAACAGAGTCACCAAAATTTTTAAAGGTGAAGTAATCAAATACTGCTTTAATCATGTCATTTAACTCTAGGCAACAATGAAGGTTGTAGTAATCAAAATACCTTGGATTCTCCTTGAAAGCTAGTATATAGTGGCTTTCACTAATCAGGCAACCCGAGAACTAGAAGATCATGGGTAAACTAATCTTATTTGCTGAATTAGCTAAGTTCGTGGAAATATGAGTTTACGTTCTTAGCAGATATAACACTCTCTCTTGGCTTGGGATCTCTTTGAATTGCTTGAAGCTGAAAGGTGACGTTGAAGGTGAATGTTTTAGCAGGTCTGTAGGTTTTGATTAGATATAAAAGTATTATGCGGATGTTATCGTCGGTTATTCAGATATAAAAGGACTATATGGATATGAGAAACAGAAGTCATTTCGTCCAAAATCCTTAGCCAAAATTTTGAACCACAATTTCCTTCAAGGATTCAGAAGCAGAAGCTTCATTCCGTTCAAATAATTTCAAGAACAGGTATGTTAAGGCTAAGCCCTTCCTTCATTTTTGCATGATCTCGTTATTAAACATGTTTGATAACGAGGCATAAAGAAAAATTCATATCCCGGAATTTATGTATATTTTGCTAGTTTCGCAAATTACATGTATTCAAGCTACTAGTTGATTCCACTAAGCTAAATTGAGAAATTCCAAGTTCTTTAAAATCTAAGTTTAACCTACTGTGTACAGTATAAGAACAATAAGTATCCTGCAAAACTAATTTTTGTTAGAGAAGTCACATATTTGGTTTTCAGTTTATATTCATTAGTACGTTACAATATTCTCTTTATCGGGACTTCATATTTAGTTGAGTATTTCCTTCTTTCAGTCAAGAGAGCAGAGAATTTATATATACTGTATTAAAGTATTTTCATTACCATCGAGCTATAATCGATGGGTATGCCCCTTTTGGGCAACCTCTGATCAGATGGTAAGTTATATACCGAGCTTGCTGTGGCCGAGCGCATATGAGCGAGCCCAGTTGGTCGAGATACAGAGCCTAGTACGGCCGAGCGCCTATGAGCGAGCCTACTACGGAAGAGCAGATATGTATATATACTGAGCCTTATAGGGCCGGACAGCTATTTTACTCACTATATTGAGAGAGTTGAGTCAGTATCAGCTGATGAGCATATCCTCAGATTATCTTTGATCCCCAGTTCCTTTCAGTTATTATATTATCAGTTCAGTTTCAGCTTCAGTATATTGCCATACGTACTTGGTACATTATTTCGTACTGACATCCCTTTTTGGGGCGCTGCATTTCATGCGTGCAGGTTCAGACAGACAGACGGGTAGACCTCCCCAGTAGGTGTTTGCCCGAGTTCAGCTTTATCGGTAAGCTCCCCATCCTTCGGAGTTGCTGGGTCTAGAAGTTTTGGAATGCATCTTATGTATATATGTAGATAGGATATGGGTAGGTCGGGGCCCTGTTCCGTTCACAGTACATCTATCAGTAGAGGCTTGTAGACATTTTCTGTCAGTTAGTGCAGTATGTTGGGCCTGTAGGCCCTGTACGTATATTTTGTTGGCTTGTCAGTTGTAGTAATTATGACGGCCTTGCCTGCCCAGCCTTATGTTGACATTTATTCAGCGTTCGTCTCTATTCACTTTTTATATTTTGCATCGCACATTATCTTGTAATGTGGCCCATGGCGAAAGTATGACATTACATGTTTAAAGACTCTTAGTCGCAAGTGATACGCAAGGATAGGTGAGGCACTGAGTACCGGTCTCGCCCCTAGACTTGGGGCGTGACATATCAGTTGCATTGTACTCATGAATTGACATATACCAAACCTTTGTATTTCACATGAATCATATAGCACGTCAATTGCCACCCACTCAGTGCGCATACTTCTCTTTCCTGACATATGCCACTTTGACGTGCTAGCCAGACTCCGCTTTGTGCAATTGGAAAGCTGGTAGCAGATTTTGAAGTCATTTCTTACTTGTTTTGACAGAACAGACTCGAGAGGACTTAAATAAAGCAAGAAGAACAGAATTAAGGGGACAACGAAAAGAGATGACATCTAACAAGAAAATCACCAAGTAGAAACTTATCAGATGTGGATACCAACTCTTATGACCGTGACATGCATTTTGGATTAAGTGTCCTAACCTGTCAAGCATGTCTAATATTCAACTCTTGTTGTATCTCTAAGCCATGAAATTGGGCTTCAATGCTCCGATTATCCTATCTGATTCACGGTCCTTATTCAACTTGTAGTGCCCGAAGGGTTTTCACCATCAAGCCTCTCTCATTTTGTTCTTTCTCTCAACTCACTGTCGCCTTATGGTGCCTGTAAAGGTTTTCACCAATAAGACTCTCTCATTTTGTTCTTCTCTTCTTATTTCCTCTGATTCCGCAGATGACAAGGCATTAACCATGGTAAAAATATCATATGCTCTTCGCCTGGCTAACTCGGCACTCTCAAAGATTATCTGGGAGGTCTTTTTTGGACTGTAATGTGGCTTTTGGACAGGGTTAGAAAGAAGGGATATCATAAAGGCTCAAAATAACCACGATAACAGGGTTAATTTATTTATAACTTTTGGAATCCATTTTCTAAAATAGGAGAATTTGATTCTCTCTTCTTCTTCATTTTTTTTGAGAAGAAATTTCTAAGAAAACTACCCCACTCTGACTTCGGGGGATTATGAAATATTTTATTTGGTGCGACCGAACCGTAAGACTGCCTACGTATCTTGTGGTGACAAGAATCAGGTCGAATGTAGTTCACAAAGATACGTTTTATTGTTGCTATTTTTCTTTTCCCTTTCTTTTTTTTTCCTTTTTTTCTCCTTTTTTTTCTTAATTTTCCTATTGGACTGAACTTTCTAAAACAAACTTTATGGGGACATGAACTTTTCTTTTTCTTTTTTTAATGACTCTAACTTGATTCCAAAATAGGGGAGGTCAAAGAAATCCGCACAGGCTCAAAGGGTTATCGAAGGGTATACAGTGTTTGGGTAGCTGAAAGAGGGCCTCCAAATCTCTAAAATGCCAAGTATAACACATGCAGCTTGAGGATGAAAATTGAAGATCATGTATAGCACTTCCTTGCAGCAATGACATTGATATCACAGATACGCCTTCCACCTTCCTTTAGTGCGTTGTCATGTACAGAACTCTTGTTGGGTAATTTCTTCTTCACAATGGAAGTCCTCCGCCAGTTTAGAGCAAAATCTTTTGGCTTTATCTTGTAACTTGAGATGCACTTGAACTGAAAGTTGCTCGCTTCAGATTGTTTGGGACGCACTCTCTCGTAACTAATTCTTGTTGTCCTATTAACTTCCCAAACTATCTGCCCCAGTTTCACACAATTCGGGCTTTAAATGATCTCAAAATGTCCAGATCTTTACTAATTTCTCTCAAATGTCCCTGTCATCTTCAAAACTTGTTTCATTGTTTCACGATTAGACTAACTTTCAAGACTATGCTAGAATTCCACGTGCAAGTCACGTCCCTAGAGTCAGCATGGAAAGAACTATCAAAGAAAAAGAGAACTAAACAAATACAGACGAGAAATAACAGAAAACAGAAAATTGCATTAGACATAAGGTAAAAGGGTTTGAATAGTGAAACAAGCAAAACAAAACATGGGTTACAACCTTGGAACAAACCTAGATAACACTAAACGAGTTACTACAACTAAACGAACTAGGCAAAATAAAATGATAGAAGGGTTTAAGTCACAAGACAATATTCGGATTACAACCCTAAAATAACCCGGACAACAGAAATGATAACAAAATAAACCACCAAGACTCCTCCCTGGCTAGCCAAGAAAGGAGCATCTTTCCAATCACCAAGCTCAACATCTTAGCCACTGAGTTCCGCATCAATATTACTAGGACCTTCACAAGTCTCTGTCACATTAACCTTAGCAAATTGCTTTTGGGTCCCTTTTGCCAGCTCGTTATTAAGATCAACTCCCAGAACCGAGACTGATAGCGCTGAAAGCTTTGCGGCAAGTGGCCCTCCGAGGATCTCAGAAGAGTTCTCATATTCCTTTTCAACACAAATCATACGCACGATATGCGTCTCATTATGAACAGGCAATGGACTTTGGCTAGTGTCTACTGCATCTGGATTTTGCACGACAATGTCACCTGCATCAATAAGCTTCTGAACTGCTCTTTTTAGATGCCAACACTTTTCTACGTTGTGACCCAGGCAATTAGAGCAATATGCGCACCTTTGAGAATAATCAAAATTCTTTGGAAGAGGGTTCGGCATTTTTATCTGAATCGACTTCAACATGTCCAATTGCCTCAACCTTTGGAACAAACTAGCATATGATTCTCCAATAGGAGTGAAAGTCTTTTCTTTTTCCTGTTGCCTTTTCATATTGTACTCTGGCCTCGGTTGGAACCTTTTGCAGGTAGGTGGTTGATATGCTTGAGGAGGCGGGTAAGACATTTGTGGAGGCAGTGCAGGCTATTGCGGGTCTTGTGATTGTGGAGCATATGGCGGTGCAATGTGGATAGAGTACTGGGAAGGTGAGGTATGACTTTGGGGATTTTGTGGAGAGAAGTAGCATCGGGGAGGATTATCTGTTGTACGAGGATATTCATGGGGTCGATGTTTAGTTTCTATTTTTCTTTCTTCCCCCCAAATTTATTGAGATGTTCTGAATGTCTTCTGTGGTATCTTTCACTGCAGAATAGCTCATGATTTTGCCTGACTTGATTCCTTCTTCTACCATCTCCCCCATTTTTACCACATCATTGAAAGGTTTACCCAAGACCTGGATCAAATGACTGAAGTAGGTGGGCCCCTGGGCTTGTAGGAAAAGCTTAACCATTTCTTCTTCACGAATCGGGGGACTGACCCGAGCAGCTTGTTCCCTCCATCTGAGCCCAAACTCCCTAAAACTTTCCTCGGGTTCCTTTTCCATCTTAGATAGGAAGGAGCGGTCTGGGATAATGTCTAGATTGTAGTGAAAGCATCGAACAAAATCTTGAGCCATGTCATCCCATGCATGCCACTTATTGACATCTTGACGAGTATACCATTCCAAGGCTGCCCCACTCAAACTCTCCCTGAAATACGCCATCAACAATTCATCTTTCCCTCCAACACTTCTCATTTCACTGTAGTAACCCCTCAGATAGGCTACTGGATCTCCACGCCCATCATATAAGTTAAACTTTGGCATTTTTAAACCCCGCGGGTAGATAAACATTAGGGAACTTACACAAGTCAAGGTAAGACATCCCTTCCATGCTCTTTAATGACTGTTCTATACCTTTCAGCTTCCTGGATATCTCATCTCTCCCTTATTTTCCTTTGAACTTTTCATTTTCAACATGATGCTCATTCCAAAAGCTATGATTATACTCCCTCTGTTCCAGTTTATGTGAACCTATTTTCTTTTTAGTACGTTCAAAAATGAATTACCCCTTTCTAAATTTGGAAACAATTTAGCTTAAACTTACAATTCCACCCTTAATGAGAAGCTTTTATAACCACACAAATACCTTGGGCCCCTTTTTGACTTGTTTAGGACCACAAATTCCAAAAGTCTTTATTTATTCTTAAACTCTGTGCCCAGTCAAACAGGTTCACATAAATTAGAATGGAGGGAGTATGAGTCAGGGACCGTGTGGGCAACCTCAGAGGGGTAGTATCGGGCATCATGAATTTTGAGTGGGTGTTCATTGTGGGATCTATGAAGGAAAGATTGTTGAGAAGTTGTGATCCTGGGGATAGTGGATATGACAGGAGGGCAATTTTTGGGAAAGGTAGTTGGAGGACGAGTGATGGAGCTATTAGGGAGGTTGGGAAAGCTGTGATAAGCGGGAAAATCTGGAGAGTATGGTGGATCATCTGGCACTATGACTGAAGTTTGGGTAAAGGTAGCATCTAGGAAGCTAGGTGGTGGCGGGGGTGGTGCCTCCCAATCATCCAATCCTGATACATGTCCGCCATGTGTTATCTTAACATCTGTACCTCTTCAACCAACCCATTGTCCTGTTCAACCAATTGCTTTTGGGCACCAGTATCAACCAACTCAATTCTGTTGTCATCTGCCATTGCCTTTCAACTTTATGTTGTAGAGAAGAGTTACCACTTTAAGAACCACAAACCAACCACCCTTCTGCTATAATGAAGATAACAAAGAGGAACAAAATGAAGTCATCATGTTAGCGTTAAGGCATTTAATATAAGATAATCTCGCTTTATGTGCAATGCACCTAGTCACAGTTATCGGTTCTAAAATGACTTCGAGGGTACGAAGGTCATACGGCATCATCCCAAATTTTTTTCATTTCAGTCTTCTCTTTTCTAGCACTTCTTGGCTTGCTCATTTTCCTTCCTCTATTTTCTTTTTGATTATCACTCTTTTCTTTCCTCTCATTTCTTACATCCCAAATTTTTTTTTAAATTAAATGGTTCGATCGAACCCTATTTAGGTTTCCTATGTATCATGTCCCTCATGAATCAGATCAAGCGTAGTTCTGGAAAAGTGATGGATAAAATAAACTAAAAATAAAAATCTTTTTGAATTTTTCATTTATAATTTTTTTTCACATACAAAATAGGAAATATAATAACAAAAGACTCGACTAACTCAACTAGACTATGACAGACTCTAACACCACCTAAAAGACTCAATACTATTGTATAAGACTAGAATATAAAGGACAACATGAATAACAGACTCAAAACATAAAAGTATCATCAAGCAACTCATGTCTGCAACGGTCCAAACTGGAATGGTCCTGGGGTATCTGTCATGCTCAAGCTCTGGTAATTGGATCCATACCTGAATGAGAAAAATAAGACCAAATAGAGTTAGCGACTCAAGACACTATGGCACCTCCTATTGGACACATGCAAGGCATGATTGGGCTATTTTTGCAAAATGACTTATGTGGCCAAGGGTGGCTAGAAGTGTAAACTCAACAAGATTGATCTCTTAGACATGGAAAATGCCTCACTAAGGCTTATATGGATTCAAACTCCCAATAATCATGGCCCAAAATTAATTGCAGAAATGAACCATTTTGCAAAAATGACAGATATGACCAGAAGTTGCTAAAGATGCAAACTCAAAAAGGACGGACCTTAAGGTAGTGGGAAACTTAGTTGCGAACTCAGGATTCTGAGACATGGGTCAATGAACCACTTTTACGAAAGTGACCCCATTTTGAAAGAACGGCCGATGTGGCCAAAAGTGGCTAGACATGCAAATTCAACAGGAATGGACCTTAAAACTAAAAGGACACCTTGTTGTAGACACAGGACTCTAAGACATGGGATAAAAAACTTTTTTGAGAGAATAGCCCTATTCTGCAAAACACGACCAATGTGGCCAAATGTGGCTAAACATGCAAGATTTGGCTACGACCCCCGAAGCCAAAAACCTAAGACTCACTAGGAAGACCGGACCCTATGTGGGCTGCCTACGTATCCCGCCTCAAGAGACGAGAATCAGGCATGCGTAGTTCGGGAAGACTGGATACGGGAGAGAATTTAAAAAAAAATATTGATTTGAAGAAAACATATTTTTTGTCTTTTCTGAAAAATGATAAAACATGTAAAATCTTTTTAGATTTTCTTTTTCTCCTTTTTTTCGAATTTTTTTGTTTGTTGAGAAATGATGGGGAAGTGCAAAATCTTTTTGGACTTTTCATTTACAATTTTTTTTGTCTTTTCTTGAAACAATTGTGAAAGAAAAATATAACTGGGCCATACTTGCTTCTTCTTTATACTTCACCCTCTTTTCTTTTTCATTTGCCCTCAACTATCATTGGTCCGCCAAATGATCCTTTTACCCTTAAAGAATGCAGCTTGTAGCACACAGGGATGGATAAATGTCTTTTTGGGCCATGGGCCCGTTTTTACATAATTTGGATAGACCTCCTAAAAAGGGACACGATACCTGGGATCGAGCCCTACTAGGTCTAAATGACATGATGCAAATAAGAATGGCCTAAAGGCTGACCTAACCTTGGGGTTCACTAACAAGGCAATTCGGTGCGGCATGTGGTCGTTGTGGCTGCTCTAGCTGTCCGCCCACTACTCCCACACCACCCCCCTAAAGACACGGGTGACTCACAAAAAGGCCGTGTACGCTCAAACGTACTCCGGAAGACTTGTTGCAGAAAGAAGACCCATGGTTATGCAAATGATGACAATTTATACAGCAGTAGGAAAAGCGATAAACAAATAACCAATAAAACAGGAAACAAGACAAACAAATCAAATAAAGAAAACAAACACCTCAACCGAATATCCTAAAAAGCCAACAAGATCACGTATCAGCTCGAACCTGCAAAATCCCCAGCAGAGTCGCCAAAGCTGCCACACCCCTTTTTTTAACCTCACTAAACCCTTTAAATAAATAAAGTGATTTTTGAAGCTTGAAAGGATTTTCAATTAGAAAGTGACAAAAATTTGTGTTCAAAATGATTAAATCAGAGTCGCCACCTGACATTGGTTTCGGTGTGCCAGGTCACCATTTTTTTTAAAATGATTTTTTCCTTTTAAAACATTTCGGACTCCAAAACTAAGCCTGCACCAGAGATTTTGGGTAAGGGGGTTCATTTTACTTGGGGAGAAAGTGTTAGGTATTCCCGGAGTCCCGTGAGTGTCACAGTTGCGTACTCAATCTAGTTGGCTTTTAAAATATTCAAATTGAGGTAACAAAACATTAAAAAAAAAAAATAAACACACAAGAGGCTCGAGGTCGTCCCCGCCTAATGGAATAAATCAAAATAAAATAAAATAAGTCTTACTATCCTATTTTATGCCTCCAACGATGATGTCACGGCCTCTATTTACATTTACTTCGGGGCATACCCCTGAATAAAAATATATACAGAATCTACGGGACATTCTCCTGATGAATTAATTAACTAAAGGGGGAACCTCTCACCTCGAAACCAAAAGCAAACAAATAGAAAAAGATCCTAAGGTTGCCTACCCAGGTGTGACCGGCCTAATACATGCTACTAGCGAATTAATTAAATAAAGTAATAAAACGATTAAAGCCTGTTGTTATGCCAGATTCATGGTTAAAGTCCAACTCCAACTTTTAATGTCATTGCTGGATGATCTAATTGACTAAAACAATGAAGTTTAGCCACCGACTATACTAATCAATTCAACATGATCCAAACAGAATAATTTCATAATCTAATTACAAAACCACCAAATTCAAACATCAACTTCATTTATTCTTAAAGTTACATTCAAGCTCTAAATCAACTCATTGAAAATACGAACAAAACGAAATCTAAAGAAAATTGCAAACCCATGTGAAGTTCACATCAACAGAATGCATTCGAGGAAGGTAGCGCCAATTCATTCAGACAATAGCAAACAAGAACTGATTTAAGGCATAAGAGTTAGAAATGGACCTCAAAAGATGACTTCTGTCAATTAATATTTCTTGCCTCGAACGAACAAATGTGACAATGGACTCCGGTAGATAACACAACCACGAACAAATACAGTAATTGAAGCTCGAGCAGGAACCCCGAATCTGCCCGGAAACCTCGGACTACGACTTTCGGCGAACTTGGAACTCGCCAGAAATTAAACGCCAATCGATGACTGAAGATGGTCTCAAAGGACCAACGATAGTATTTCCCAAAAAGAACAACTGGAACAGAATGAGAAGATCCAAATCGGTGGAAAAATTAAACCAAAGCACAGCGTAGCCAAAAAATGATAAACGGGGCAGTAGAGCATAGCAAATTGCTGGAAAAGCATTTTCCAACGAAAGCACACACAAACGAAGCCACGCC
This sequence comes from Nicotiana attenuata, assembly GCF_001879085.1. NCBI lineage: Eukaryota > Viridiplantae > Streptophyta > Magnoliopsida > Solanales > Solanaceae > Nicotiana > Nicotiana attenuata. The sequence goes on along the minus strand of NW_017671155.1, from coordinate 265,158 downwards.
GGCCTGAGATAGTCATTCCCAAGAATGCTATTTCAGCGAATAGATGGAGCAGCGGCTGTGAGGAGAAAAGAGTGAGAAGGAGGGGGTGACACGCGACAGTAACGAGAGGAGAGAGACAACAGCGGCGCCGGTGGCTGCTAACTCGCCGGATTCCGGTGTTTGGTGGTATGGGAAAGGCGGGTGGGAGGATGGTTGACGACGGGGAAGTAGTTGGGTTGGGTGACGAAAGAACACGAAGGGTGCTGAAGGGTTGTCGTGTGGCAGTTGATTTTGGTTGTGAGGAGGTGAGGCTGGCGGGATGCGGCGGTTTTGGTGTGGAGTGACGGCTAAATTATTTAGGGGTCCTCTAGGGTTATGGATCTTTTTTGGTTAAGAAGAAGATGAAGAGAGGGTCAGGAGGGGTCTTAAGGTTTGGGCTTTTAAAATTGGGCAATCTCTTTGGACCTTTTCAATTAAGACCAAACAAAACTAGCCTCAAATTTAATACTCTTTCTTCTAAAAATGATATGAAATTTATAATATAAAATATAAAACTAATTCTAATTAATTAAAACAAATAATATTATATTGTGAAACTATTTTGGTATTTTTTCAAGATTATATAAAAATAAAAATCCTAGTAAAATAATATGACTATAAAACATTAATGAAATTATTTTTGTAATTTTCGTTTTTGTGATAAAATAAAGTAAAAGAGTCAAAACTAGTTAAACTAGCGATATTAGACCTAAACTAAATATTTAAATGCTAAAATGTGTAAAATCTTGGGGAGGGTCAAAAATTACATGTCTACAGAGTATAAAACCCCGAATTACGTTCTATGTGATTGATTTTTAGGTGACGCACATGCTAGGTGACGGGCGTGTGGGCGTGCACCTTGTGAATTGTGACTCTGTTGTTTCCAGGGCGCTGAATAGCGGACCTATTTTGTTGATATCTTTGTTTTTACCATGTGATAAAGTAAATGAGCTGTACATCATGCTAGATATCATGCTTGGGCTTTACGTTGATATTGTTGGGACCCATAGTGGTTGTTTCTTGCCGTCATCTCGTAGATTTCATCAATATTGCATACTCAGTCACATTCATGCATTCATATCATATCTCAGTCTCAGTTGTTACTTATTGATACATCATATCATTGTCCGGGTCAGTTTTCATGACATTGTGAGCCCGTGGGTGAGAGTAGAGAGACTGATGACTGAGTGAGGTCGAGAGCCTGATTATGAGTGGCGGTTATAGGATCAGGCTGCACGCCGCAGTGGTTATATTGATTTATGCTAGTGCTTGGGCTAAAGGAGCCCCTCAGAAGTCTGTAACACACCCCCAGTGAGCGCGGATGATATTATTGTGGGATGGATTTACCTGGACATGGATTTGTCCGAAGTATTTGATATCTTGAGATGGATTTCTCCACAGGGTTGGATTGTCCTTTTTCCTCTGTACTGGGTGACTTCTAGTCAGTGTTGTATATGTTCAGAGATGGATTTCCCTGGGCCGCATGGGCCATATACAGTACTGAGTGGTTGAGAATTTATAAATTATTGAGAGATGGATTTCCCTGGAAATGGATTTGTCTGATGTCCATGAGACTGGAGATGGATTTCTCCACAGCGTTGGATTCCCCTTTTACCTCGGTACTGGGTGACTTATAGTCATAGTTGTATATGTTCCGCGATGGATTTCCCTAGGCCGTATGGGCCATATACAGTACCGAGTGGTTGAGCATGATGAGAGAAAAGTGTGAGACAGTGAGATTGAGCACTCTGAGAGTGTGAGTACATGATTCATCTCTGAGATAGATGGCATTGGCATGCCTATATGACATACATGCATAGAGACGCATTTTCCTCATACTGTACGGTATCACGTCGTTCATGATTTCATTTACACACATAGATATGTGGCATAGAGAGGTATTTCATACTTGCTATTTGGAAAGAAAATGAAACATCTTATTTATTGTGGAAAGGATTTTTGGAAAAAAATTGCAATTTTCAAACTATCTCGTATTTTTTGACGATTTCAGCAAAGGATTTGGATTTTCACTGATGTTCTTGAAAAGCGAAACTATTTTCGGAAAAACTATGCAAAAGCCGAACATTTTCATCTCTGGGATTATTTCATTGATTATATGCTCTGTGTTGTTATGAACTGCTGTTGGTTACTGGTGTTGGACCTGACCTATGTCCCAGCTCGTCACTACTTTCAACCTGAGGTTAGGTTTGTTACTTTTTGAGTACATGATGTCGGTTCTACTCATACTACACTTCCTGTACGTTGCGTGCAGATTCGGACGCCGATGTTGCTGTGTCCAATAGGTGCTGAATTGGAAGATGTACCTGCGTCCCTGTTGTAGCTGCCTCTTGTTCATGGTAGCCTTAGAAATATTAAAACTATGTTTATGTATTTTTCAAACAGATGATGTATTTACTTCATATCAGCTTTGTAAACTTTATTCTTAGAAGCTCATGATTTGTACTACCAGTCCTTGGGAAATGTATATGTTTCAGATAATTTCTTCCATTTAGGTGTTTTATTAATTTAATTGGAAATGGATAGTTGTAAATTGGCTTACCTAGCGGGTTGGGTTAGGTGCCATCACGACTAGTGGATTTTGGATCGTGACATTGAGTATTTTAGCCCCGATCTCCTAATTTATGCTCCCTATAGGTTATATTATGATTACGTGACTTGCCAGGGTGCTTGGTGTTGGGTTCGGGAGAGTTTCACAGTGAAATGGGGCACATCGTCCCTAAGTTGGAAGTTTAAGTGAGTTGACCGTTATTTGACTTGTGTGAAGATGACTCCGGAGCAAGTCCGGATGTTGATTTGGAGGTCTGTAGGTCGTTTCGGCGTTAATTGGCGAAAGTTGAAAAGTTAGGAGATTTTGGAAAGTTAGATCGGGAGTGGACGTTTTGATATCGGGGTCGGATACCGATTTTGGAAGTTGGGTTTTGAAAGGCGAAATGAGGTCAGATTTGGATAATTCTTATTTGGTTGGACTCGATACAGAATAGTTGTTCGTTTTTTGTAATTTCGGTTGGGTTTCGAGACGCGGGCCTGGGTCGAATTTTTGCGGAGATTTTTCAATTCTTTGCTAAGATCATAATTTTATAATTTAAATTTGTTTCCTATAGTTATATTTATAGCATGAAATTGTTTTATCTAGATTCGAGCCGTTCGGAGTTAGAAAATCAGGGGAAAAGCCTTCTTGTTGATTGATTTAGCGTGGTTTGAGGTAATTGACTTGTCGTCTAGATTCGAGCCATTCGGAGTTAGAAAATCGGGGGAAAGGCCTTCTAGTAGATTGATTTAGCGTGGTTTGAGGTAATTGACTTGTCTAGCCTTGTGTGTGGGGAAATTCCTCTTAGGATTTGGTACTGATGTGAAAATTTGTGATATGTGAAGGTCGTGAATGCAAAGTGATGAGTGCGTACACGGACTAGATGTTAAAATTCTAGTTTTAGCTACGTATTTCCTTTTCATGCCTTAATTGAGTTATTTTAGCATGTTTAGTCTAATTTCACATGTTACTTGTCTTATCTCTTAATTGCAACTTGTACTACATGTTTAGTTGAATTACTTGCCTTCTTAGTTCCGTATTCATTATTTAACTGTGAGATTCTTTACTTGAAATTGCTATCCTTGAAATATCTGGCTGTTGAGTTGTAAAGGTTGTGGGTTATAATGAGGCAAGGTGTAAGTTGTGAAAAATCATTTATTTTAGTTGTTATGTTTTGTCTTTCGTGTTATTGTTGAGGTGATTGTTTGGTTGTTTGCACGAGGTTTCTGCCGTGCTGTTGTTATGGTTTGCAAAAGGTGTCTGTCATTCTGTTGTTACTGTTTGCATGAGGTTTCTGCCATGCCATTGTGATTATTGATACACATGTGGTGGTATATGGTCTGGGTGTTGAAACACATGCGGTGAGATAAGGTGGGCTTGATATGCGTGGTTAGTAGGGGAGCTACAAGAAGCCATGCAGTGTGATAAGGTGGGCTAATATGCGTGGTGCTATTTTGGGAAAATGATTTTTTCAAAACAAAATATAAAGGCTCGCGCGGTGATATAAGGAAAGATTGTGATTTACTTTTATGATTTGGGACTACGTGGCAGTACCTCGGGAGTTCCCCTGTTGATCTCTCTCTATTTGCTGTATTTTGTTTGGTTGTTGTTTTCCTTAACATGTAAAATTCTTGTTTTTCCTTTCGGGTTGTGTTAATTGCCTTGATTAATGTTGTTATCTTTTCGTAAATACTTTATTGTTTCATTTCCTTGTAATTACCATTATATTATTATATCTTTTGACTTATTTTCTTATTATCTCCAGTAAGGCCTTGACCTAACCTCGTCACTACTCTACCGATGTTAGGCTTTGCACTTAGTGGGTATCGTTGTGGTGTACTCATACTACGCTTCTGCATATGTTTTGTGCAGATCCCAGTACATCCTATCAGCCTCGATATTAGCGCGTTGAGTGGCTTGCTTGGAGACTTCAAGGTACACCTGCCCGCGTACGCAGGCCTCGGTGTCCCCTTCTATCATGTCCTTTCTTATTTCTGTACACCTTTATAGACAGTGATGTATAGGAGTGTTCAGTACTGTATCTAGAGCTTGTGGCGTATATTTCACCAGGTTTGGCAATTGTATGTATTGGGTTTATAGTTTTATTTATGATTTTGTTGGGGTTTTAAAATTCTAAGCTTTTATCTACTGTTTTCGCATGTTGTTTAGGGTTACCTAGTCTTAGAGACTAGGTGTCGTCCTGACATCCTACTAAGAAAAATTGGGGTCGTGATAAGTTGGTATCAGAGCTTTAGGTTCATAGTTGTTATGAGTCACAAGCAGGTTTAGTAGAGTCTCGGGATCAGCGCGGAGACGACTGTACTTGCCTTCGGGAGGCTGTGGAACCGTAAGGAAAAATCTTCACTTCTTTGATTCCTTATCGTGCGAAATTATTGACTTCGGAATTCTAAATTTTTGCCATTCTATTCTCTCAAAGATGGTGAGGACACGTACAGCCGGATAAGATGACCAGACACCTGCGCCCCCTGCTAGAGCCGCGAGAAGCCGGGGTAGAGACCGAGGATATCCACTTGGTGTAGCCAAAGCACCTGCACAAGCTGCTACAGAAGAGCCACCAGTAGCTCTAGTCGAAGAGCAGGCACCTGAGACGCCTGTTACTACAACAGCACTCCAAGAGACTCTCGCCCAGTTTCTGAGCATGTTCGGCACTTTGGCTCAGGCAGGGTTGATACCACTTGCTCCTACCATATCTCAGGCCGGGGAAGATCACAGACTCCCGCCGCCCGTACCCAGAGCAGCGGGTTCAGGTCAAACACGACCTAGAGGTCATACTAGGACCGCTAGTAGCCCTAGTCTAGCCCGGGGTTAGAGCAACAGTTTCTGAGGGGGAGCAGCTCAGGATCGAGAGGTACAAGAAGTACCACCCTCCTACCTTCAGTAGCATGGCGTCAGAGGATGCCCAGGGTTTTCTTGATGAGTGCCACCATATCTTCCATACTATGGGTATTGCGTAGTCTAGTGGGGTTGCTTTCACTACGTTCCAGTTTAAGGGAGCGACTTATCAGTGGTGGTGAGCATATGAGTTGGGTAGACCAGCCGAGGCAGCTGCACTCCCTTGGAATCAGTTCTAAGATATGTTCTTAAGGGAGTATGTTCCCCAGAATATCAGAGATGCATGGCGCATAGAGTTTGAGCAGTTGAGCAGTTGCACTCATTTGGCTAGGCATGCAGCAGCCTTGGTTGCCAATGTCAGAGAGCGAGTCCATCGATTTATCGAGGGGCTCAACCCCGGTATCAGATTTATCATGGCTCGAGAGTTGGTGATGGACATCGCATACTAGTAGGTATTGGGGATCGCTAGGAGATTGGAGGGCATGTTGACTCGAGAGAGAGAGGAAAGGGAGGCTAGGAGGTCTCGAGAGTCTGGCACATATAGTGGTACCCGTGCCCTTGTTGCTGCTTGTCATGGTAGCGGCTATGTGAGTCGCCCTATTCATTTAGCACTTCAAGCTTCCAACTGTATTCTGGCCACTCCTAGGCCTCAGGCTCCCTATTACGCACCGCCATTATCCAATGCACCTCCGGCACAGGGTGCTTTCAGCGGTCAGCCAAGCCGATCAGGCCTGAGCGAGCCACATAATCCACGTCCTCCGAGAGCTTATTTTGAGTGTGGTGACACTCCTAATATGGTGAGGGATCTCCCCAGACTCAGGAGGGGTGCACCTCCACCGACTACTCAGGCTCCGCATGTTCCACCAGGTCCTCCGCCATGGTTATTGCACCAGCTACCACCCTACCTACACAGCCAGCTCGAGGTGGAGGCCGAGCGGGTAGAGGTCGCCCTAGAGGTGGAGGCCAGGCCAGATATTATGCTCTTCCTGCTAGGACGAAGGCAGTTGCATTCGACTCTATCATCACAAGTATTGTTCCTGTCTTTCATAGTGATGCATCAGTCTTATTTGATCCAGGCTCCACTTATTCATATGTGTCATCTTATTTGCTCCGTATTTGGGTGTATCCCATGATTCTTTGAGTTCTCCTATCTATGTGTCTACACATGTGGGAGATTCTATTGTTGTGGACCGTGTGTATCGGTCTTGTTTAATTGTTCTTAGTGGTTTTAATACCAGAGGCGATCTATTGTTGCTCAGTATGGTAGATTTTGATATTATTTTGGGCATGGACTGGTTGTCGCCCTATCATGCTATCCTCAATTGCCACACCAAGAAGGTGATGTTGGCTATGCCAGGTTTGCCGCAGTTAGAGTGGAGAGGTACCTTACATTATGTTCCTAGTAGGGATATTTCATTTCTAAAGGCTCGGCAGATGGTTGAGAAGGGGTGTGATGCATATCTAGCATATGTGAAAAAATGTCAGCATTGATACTCCTACTGTCGAGTCAGTTCTAGTAGTGAGGGATTATCCAGATGTATTCCCGGCGGATCTTTCGGGCATGCCACCCAACAGGGATATGGACTTTGGTATTGATTTGTTACTGGGCACTCAGCCCATCTCTATTTCTCCATATCGTATGGCCCAACCAGAGTTGAAGGAGTTAAAAGAGCAGCTACAGGAGTTTCTTAATAAGGGCTTCATTCGGCCCAGTATGTCACCTAGGGGTGCTCCAGTCTTGTTTGTAAAGAAGAAATATGGTTCTATGCGCATGTGTATTGATTATCGTCAGTTGAACAAGGTTACAATGAAGAACAGGTATCAATTCCATGTATTGATGACCTATTTGATCAGCTACAGTGTTCTAGAGTGTTCTCCAAGATTGACTTACGTTCAGGCTATCATCAGTTGAAGATTCGGGAGCCAGATATCCCGAAGACTAGCTTCAGGACTCAGTATGGTCAATACGAGTTCCTTGTGATGTAATTTGGGTTGATCGACGCCCCAGCAGTATTCATGCACTTAATGAACAGTGTATTTCGGCCCTATCTTGACTCATTCATCATTGTGTTTATTGACGACATTCTGGTGTACTCCCAAAGACGGGGGGATCATGAGCAGCACCTGAGGACTGTGCTCCACACCTTGAGAGAAAAGAAATTATATGCAAAATATTCAAAGTGTGAATTCTGGCTAGATTCGGAGGCATTTTTAGGTCATGTAGTGTCGAGTGAGGGGATCAAGGTAGATCCGTCGAAGATTGAGGTAGTGCAGAGTTAGCCCAGACTGTCCTCAACTATGGAGATCCGGAGTTTTCTTGGTTTGGCGGGGTATTACCATTGATTTTTAGAGGGTTTCTCGTCTATTGCAACACCTATGACTAGATTGACCCAGAAGGGTGCTCCGTTCAGGTGGACTGAGGAGTGAGAGGAGAGCTTTCAAAAGCTTAAGACAGCTTTGACTACAGCCCAAGTGTTGGTGTTGCCTTCGGGTTCAGGGTCTTATACTGTATACTGTGATGCATTGCGTATTGGTCTTGACGCGGTGTTAATGTAGGACGGTTGGGTGATTGCCTACGTGTCTAGATAATTGAAGATGCATGAGAAGAACTATCTTGTCCACAACCTCGAGCTAGCAGCTATTGTTCATGCCTTGAAGATCTGGCGGCACTATTTGTACGGTGTCCCTTGTGAGGTCTACACCGACCACCGGAGTCTACAACATCTGTTCAAGCAGAAGGATCTTAGCTTTCGGCAGGGGAGGTGGTTAGGGTTGCATAAGGACTATGATATCACCATTTTATATCATCCCATGTAGGCCAATGTGGTGGCCGATGTCTTGAGTCGGAAGGTAGAGAGTTTAGGCAGTTTAGCATATCTACCAGCAGCCGAGAGGCCATTAGCATTGGATGCAGGCCCTGGCCAACTAGTTTGTTAGATTGGATGTTTTTGAGCCGAGCCGAGCCGAGTTTTGGCTTGTGTGGTTTCTCGGTCTTCTCTTTATGATCGTATCAGATAGCGTCAGTATGATAACCTCCATATGCTTGTCCTTAACGACACGGTTCAGTACGGCGATACCAAGGAGGTCACTATTGGAGATGATGGTGTATTATAGATGCAGGGCAGGCTATGTGTGCCCAATGTAGATGGCTTGTGTGAGTAGATTCTCCAGGAGGCTTACAATTCACGGTAGATTCATCCGGGAGCCACCAAGATGTATGCAAGTGAAGTATGTGCATCAGTGGCCAGGTGGGTTGCTTTAGAAGCTAGAGATTCCAGAATGGAAATGGGAGCAGATTACTATGGATTTTGTTATTGGGCTCCTATGGACTCAAAGAAAGTTCTATGCAGTTTGGGTATTGTTGATAGGTTGACCAAGTCATCTCACTTCATTCCAGTGGTGACTACTTATTCCTCAGAGCAGCTGGCTCAAGTTTATATTCACGAGATTTTCAGGCTTCATGGCATGCCGGTATCTATCATCTCTGACCAGGGTACGCAGTTTACATCGCAGTTCTGGAGGGCCGTACAACATGGCACGCGAGTGGAGTTTAGTACAGCATTTCACCCTCAGACAGACGGACAGTCCGAGTGCATTATTCAGATATTGGAGGATATGCTTCGTACGTGTGTGATAGAGTTTGGGGGATCTTGGGATAAGTTCTGGCCTACAACAACAGTTACTATTCGAGCATTTAGATGGCCTCGTATGAGGCTTTGTATGGTAGGGAGTGCCGGTCTCCGGTGGGTTGGTTTGAGCCGGGTGAGGCTAGGCTATTGGGTACAGACTTGGTTCAGTATGCTTTGGAAAAGGTTAAATTGATTCAGGATCGACTCCGTACAGCCCAATGCATACAAAAGAGTTATGCGGATCGTAAATTTCGTGACATTGCATTCATGGTTGGAGAGTGGGTCTTGCTCCGGGTTTCACCCATGAAGGGTGTTATGAGGTTCGGGAAGAAGGGCAAGCTGAGCCCATGTATATCGGACATTTTGAGATTCTTGATAGGGTTGGGGAGGTGGCCCACGGACTTGCACTACCACCAGTCTAACTACAGTTCATCTAGTGTTCCATGTTTTGTATGCTCCGGAAGTATCACGGTGATCCGTCTCATGTGTTAGACTTCAGCTCAGTCCAGTTGGACAAGGATTTGTCTTACGTTGAGGAGCCGGTGGCCATTTTGGACAGACAGGTTCGAAAGTTGAGGTCGAAGAACATTGGTTCAATTAAGGTTCGGTGGAGGGGTCAGCCAGTCGATGAGACGAATTGGGAGACCGAGCATGATATGCGTCACCATTATTCTCATCTTTTAACCACTTCAAGTATGTCCCTATGCTCGTTCGAGGACAAACGTTTGTTTGAAGGTGGGGATGTAAAGACGCGGTCGATTGTTTTGAGTATTTTAGCCTCGATCGCTAATTTATGCTCCCTCTAAGTTATATTGTGGTTACGCGTCTTACCTGGGTGCTTGGTGTCGGGTTCGGGAGAGTTTCAGAGTGAAATGGGACACATAGTCCCTAAGTTAGAAGTTTAAGTCGTAGGAGTTGACCGTAGTGTGACTTTTGTGACGATGACTCCAGAATGGAGTTTTGATGGTTCCAATGGATCTGTAGGGTAATTTTGGTCTTGGGAGCATGTCCGGATGTTGATTTGGAGGTCTGTAGGTCGTTTTGGCGTTAATTGGAAGAATTTAGAAAGTTGGGAGATTTTGGAAAGTTTGACCGAGAGTGGACTTTTTGATATCGGGGCCGCATCCCAATTCGGAAATTGAAATAGGTCTATAATATCATTTAAGACTTGTGTGAAAAATTTGGGGTTAATCGAAGTTGTTTTGGTATGAATCGACGTTGGTTTCAGAATTCGGAAGTTCATAAGTTCTTAGGCTTGAATCGGTGCGCGATTCGTGATTCGGACGATGTTGGGTGCATTTCGGATCATTGAGGAGTTACTGAATCTGGTGCTTCTGGGGTCCTTCTATGCGATCGCGATTGGACTAACGTGATCGCTAAGAGAAATTTGGCATTGAGGAGAATTTGTTCTATGTGATCGCTTGGAGTGACCTGCGATCGGAAGGCTGGGTTCCAGTGAATCCTGAACGTGTGAGGGTAGTCGCGTTCGCGTAGAATAATTGGGAAGGAGGGGGTCTACAGTTCACACATTTTCTTCATTATGGTCGCGTGGGGTGTTACGCAATCGCGTAGCTTGATGAGGCAGTGGTACGCGTTCGCGTACAAGGTTTTTGAACTGTTGGATATTTTTTTCTACGCGATCGCAAGGGAATTTCCGCGACCGTGTAGTGTAAATAACTGGTCAGTAGACTTAAGTTTAAAAATCGAGGATTTATTTCATAATTCACAATTTGGACAAAAAGAGCTCCGTTTGAGGCGAAATTTCGAGGAATTTTCAGTGAGATTATTGGGCTAAGAGTTCTTAACTTGTTTTGATTAAATTTCACTAGTCTATCATTGATTTTATCATGTAATTAGGGATTTGGGGCGGAAACTTAGGGGAAAAGAGTAGAATTTGTTAGACTAAATTTTTGGTTTTTGAAAGGCGAAATAAGGTAGGATTTGGACAATTCTTGTTGGTTGGACTCGATATCGAATTATTGTTCGAATTTTGTAATTTTGATCGGGTTCCGAGACGCAAGCCTGGGTCGACTTTTTGGGGCGATTTTTCAATTCTTTGTGAATATCATAATTTTATAATTTAAATTAGTTTCCCATAGTTATATTTATAGTATGAAATTATTTTGGCTAGATTCGAGCCGTTCGGAGTTGGAAAATCGAGGGAAAGGCCTTCTAGTTGATTGATTTAGCGTGGTTTGAGGTAAGTGACAGGTCTAACCTTGTGTGGAGGACATTCCCCTTAGGATTTTGTACTGATGTAATAATTTGTGATATGTGAAGGCCGTGCCCGCAAAGTGGCGAGTGCATACACCGGCTAGATGTTAAATTTCCGATTTTAGCTACGTAGTTCCTTTTCATTCCTTAATAGAGTTATTTTAGCATGTTATAGTCACCATGTTTATACTAATTTCACATGTCTACTTGTCTTGTCTCTTAATTGCAACTTGTACTACATGTTTAGTTGAACTACTTGCTTTCTTAGTTCCGTATTCATGATTTAACTATGAGATTCTTTACTTGAAATTGCTATCCTTGAAATATCTTGCTATTGAGTTGTAAAGGCCATAAGTTCCATTGAGGCAAGGTGTAAGTTGTGAAACATCATTTATTTTGGTTGTTATGTTTTGGCTTTCGTGTTATTGTTGAGGAGATTGTTTGGTTGTTTGCAAGAGGTTTCTGTCGTGTATCACACCTCCTTTTTACACACCCGAAGGTGATATATAAGGGAGTTTTTCCAATATAAGTGATATTATTCGAAATGGGATTATTTATTCAATTCAGAGTCGCCACTTGGGATAGCTTGCTGGTGTCCCAAGTCACCGGTTTTATTTTGAATCCCAAATCAAGGAAAATTCGACTTTCCCTTTGAAGTCTGCGAACCAGAAATTCTGAATAAGGAATTCTGTTAACCCGAGGGAAGGTGTTAGGCACCCCCGGATTCCGTAGTTCTAGCATGGTCGCTTAAACTGTTGCAATTGGCCTATTATCTGATTTTAATACATGTTTTAGCCTATGGTATAATTTAAATTATTAAACCGATTTTAATTAATTTGAAGGAAGATTTAACGTCGTCTAAAACATGTCTTTGGACAGCGCCACATGAAATGCACCCGCAATCCGAAACACATTTTATTCAACGTTATTAAGATTTGGATTTGGGTCACATGAAATGCACACCGAGTTTAGGGAGGTAATGTTATTAAAATAACGCGCCTAAAGCAACTACGCGTTTTTAACTTTGCGAGGGCCATGGAAAATTTGCTAAATGGCACACCTCGAGTTCTAAGGATTTTAAAAGAAATAATTAAATGAGGGCCACACATTTTAAGTTTTACTTGGCGCGATGCACCTCAATTTATTCTAACCCGAAGGACTTAACTAAATTAAACTACACGGAGAGTCTGTAATCATAATATGAAAGTTTCAAACTCAAGGCGAATAAACTCATGCTAGAAGAATGTGACCTTAGGCTGAACTAATTAAAAGAACCCAAATAGGTTATGGACCCATTGACCTCATGACTGTGTTGTCAATGAGTAAAAATACAAATGGGCTCCAGCATGAAGCCCGAAATTGGACTGTACCCAGCAAAGGCAACTTGGCGCCATTGGTCCAAGGTTACAGCCCAATTCTCAAAACCAAACCTTTTGTGTACAATCAACTAACAGCCAATCAGTTTAAAAACCATATGAAACACTGAATTAAATTAACAATTCGTCTCTTGGATCGCTGATTATTCAAATTAAAGCACCCAAGCCAGAATCTTTCAATTACTAGCATGATTTAGGCCTAAGCCTGCTTTAGGCTCTCATGGCCTCATTACTTGGGAAAATAAACACATAGCCCAGGCAAATCCAGATCATATTTCAAAGGTCTGTCGCTGGGGTTAGTGACTCGAGATCGAATCTCCTCAGAAGCACACAACACAGATTTAAACCCTTCATTTTCAACAGTAAATCAAACTTCAGACTACAGAGTTTAAATCTCTTTTCACAAAATATTAAGAACTAGACTGATTTATGCCAAGATTTAAACAATACTAGAAGGCAAATCAAACCACATTCTGAATTTAAAGTTTCTCAAATCAATGAAATACTTTGGTAGTCATGATTCCCATTCCAAGCTTACTTAAACCTATGCTCAATACAACAGATATGACTCCAAACCTAAATGCAAGAATATTGCATGCTAACAAGGCATAACTTGGTTAAATCAACACAAACAACAAGCCAATACTTGACATCTAACGAACTCAAATGGAAAAAAGAGCTAAAGCAACACTAATCTTTAGTAAGAACTGAACAAAAATCCAAAGTCCAGAGTCCAGAAACAACCAATTAAACCTATGTTGCGACAGTCTTAACAGTCCCATAATAACATACAGGGATAAGAACTAAATTTACTGAAACACAATCATCAAAAGAGATACAGCTGAAACTCAAATAAATCAACACCATGATTTACGCCTTTTGCTTTTTATTTCACTCTTCAAATCCATTTCACAATCAATAGGGCTTAAGAGTGTGTATCTACAAATCGAAATAGAAACAGGAAAAGTGAGGGGGTCAGCAGAGTAGCAGCAGAAATTAGCCCAGATTCAGCAACCGAAAGTGAAAATCCACTCAGAAGAATCAATAGAACAATAGACCAATCAGCAAAAACCTAAACCAGCTCTTTTCAATACCCTAGTCCAGTCCATTTTAGCCCAGATGAATCAAAAGTTTTCAGAAATTAAAAGCTTCAGAAATCACAGAAGAAGACCCAATGGAATAGTATTTTTCTCTGAAGTTCCTACCCGTTTTTGATTTTTCAGATTTTTTTTCTCTTGAATCCCCCTCTCTCTCTCTTCTCAGGTAAGAGTGCCTTTATAGGCAAGCTATTAGGGCAGCCTTAAGGAGATCAGATTTTCACTTTCAATCCTTTCCAATTTTCATTTTTGCTACTTGGTCCCTAATTTTCTGATTTGTTGGCCAAGTAAGGCTATTTTCAGCTTCTAGGAAGCTTCCTAAAGCAGTTACTAAAAGATTCTTTAAGTAGACTACCCAATTTACCCTTCGTACTCCTGAAATTTACCTTAGCAGACCAAATGGGTCAAATTGACCCAAGGCAAATCAGGCCAAATTAAACGGGCTACATATGCAAAGTGGATTAATAACCACTAAAGCCCAAACCCTAAATTCTACATGTCTTTGAAAGACAAAATAATCCGAGTACTGAAATGATTTTTTTTTCTTTTTTTTTCATGAATAAAAAACTAAACTAAATTACTGTTTAATTAATACAAACAAAGGAATTAACCAAACTATTAAACAAGTTAATTAACTAATTAAGAAAAATATTCTGAATTAATCAAGCATGAATAAATAAGTTCTGGACCAAAAATAAGAAAGAAACACGAAGAAGAGAAGGAACAGAGAAAAGAAAACTAAAGAAAAGATAAATAAATAAACAAGACACATAAAAAAATACCTAAAACCGGCCAGAAGCAAACTCGAAAGACCTTGAAGGACTTCTTCAATTTCTTGAGCGGAATAGCCCTTAATCGTGTGTTTTCATGTGAAAACACACGAGTAAAGGCCATTACAACCTAAAATCTTCAACAGGCCCATTGAATTTGAATTCGTGGAATTAGGGCTCAGTTCTATGATTTGATATTTGAAGAGTTCCAGGGGTGTTTGAAGGAATCTAAGTGAGGATTTGGAATGAGGCAGGGAAGGAGGTCCCAGGGTGTAGTTTTGGGGTTAAACAGAGGTGGCGCCGCCACCAGAGGACATCGTGGCGACGCTAGGGTTTCTGAAATTTGAGGAGTTCTAGCCGGATTCAAGGGAAAATGGTCGGGGATTTGGAAAGAGGGGAGTGAGGAGATGATTTGGTGTAATTTTGGGTGAATTTGGCCGTCGGCCGCCGCCGTGGGCGATTTTCGGCGGGCGGCGGACGGTGGTTTGAGGCGGCGTGATTTTGGTTCTCTGAAGGGTTGTAGAGACGGTGATGAGGGGGGTAGGGAGCGTTCGGACATTTATATATTAAAAGAACCATCATTTCTCGTCCGTTTGATGAAGGAAATCAACGGCCCAGATTAAGAACGAACAAAACGGGGTCGTTTGGACGGCAAGAAGGCTGGACCGGGTTAGCAGGTGGGTTAGGGCCGGGTTTTTGGAGAGTTTGGACGGGTTCTGAGAGGGGAATGACTTGGGCCTGGGGGTTTTAATTGAATTTGGCCCAAATTTTTTTCCTTTTTTTTATTAACAAACCTTTTTGCTCTTTCTCTTTTTTTTTATTTTCAAATTTTGTTAATTACAAATTAAAAATAAAAATCTTATTTAATTCTAAAACTAAACTGATAACTAATTGCTTCTCAAAAAATTAATTAAGTCCTATATTAAAACAAAACTATAACAAATTCGAAAATTAAAAAGTAAAAAATGCAAAATGAAATATTTTTTGGTATTTTCTTTCATTTTTGTAACATTAATTGACTAATTATCCCAAAAATATAAAATAGGACCCTAAATGCAAACAACACATTTTGTTTTGTATTTTTATGAATTAAATAAATTAAACATGCACATAAAAAATGCAAACAAACACGAAAATTATGCAATAAATCAAATAATTAAAAAGAAAAATCCTAATTTTGGGAGTTCTGTAGGAGTAATTCACGCGAGGCAAAAATCACGCGCTCACTGCTGCCCCTCTTTGCTCGGAGACACGAAGGGTTTTCGGAAAAGATAAACTGAGCAACGATGAGGGATTTTTGCCTACTTGGCACTCCATGAGAAGCACTTTTGAAAAGTGTCTGACCGAACCTTGCTTCAAAGATTGCCTACATATCCTTGGCTTTCAAGGAATCAGGTCAGTGTAGTTCTGGAAATATTGGTAGCTGGGACTACCAGGAGCTGTGATTTCACTGTTGCTGCTGCTGCTACTGCTTGCTGACCCCCTTATTACACCAAGAGGAATATCAAAAGCTAAGCTAGCTAGGCCTATCAACTACGAGTTACAAGATTCCTATCTATAAATCTCTCAAAGCTTGATCTTGAGTCTTAGCTGGTTCTTGCTGTGGACTTCGGTCCGAACCTTGATGCTCGTCAGCTGCAGGTGCTGGTTGTTTCTTCAGCATTGGATCAAGGCGGGACATGCGAAGCTTGTGACTTCAATCATATCTTGGGTAGTCCGCATCTTTCTCTTCTTCAGCATTTTGAATACACTTCTTTTTTTGTTCTTTTTCTTCATTTCCTTATTCTGGATTGAGGCTCATTCTTTCGGCCATCTCGGATCCTGTGCCTCAAGGTCAAACCTGCTCAGATGTCAAAACAAACAACCGAATGAAATTTTCTGCCCCAGTTTTCAATAGGAAAATTTCGTGAGTTATTTGTGATACAAATCTAAGCTATTTCTTTATTGAAAGCAATAAAAGTCAGGATTGTGTATCCTTGGGAATAGGGAGTGAAACCGTAAATTGGGAGGATTGCCAGGTTATGCTGGAAAGCTGACCGAGTTATGCCGAAAAAGAAAAAAGGTCCTCGGGTTATGCCGGGGAAGTCCACGGGTTATGCCGGGAGAAAAGATAAAGGTCCCATGGTTATGCCAGGGAGGTCCACGGGTTATGCCGGGAAAAAAGAAAAAAGGTCCTTGGGTTATGCCAGGGAGATCCACGGGTTATGCCGGGAGAAAAGAAAGGTCCTTGGGTTATACCAGGGAGATCCACGGGTTATGCCGGGAGAAAAGAAAAAATGTCCTTGGGTTATGCCAGGGAGGTCCACGGGTTATGTCGGGATAAAAAGAAACAAGGTCCTTGGGTTATGCCAGGGAGATCCACGGTTTATGCCGGGACAAAAGAAAAAAAGGTCCTTGGGTTATGCCAGGGAGATCCACGGGTTATGCCGGGATAAAAGAAAAAAGGTCCTTGGGTTATGCCAGGGAGATCCACGGGTTATGCCGGGAAAAAAGAAAAAAGGTCCTTGGGTTATGCCAGGGAGATCCACGGGTTATGCCGGGAGAAAAGAAAAAAGGTCCTTGGGTTATGCCAGGGAGATCCACGGGTTATGCCGGGATAAAAGAAAAAAGGTCCTTGGGTTATGCCAGGGAGATCCACGGGTTATGCCGGGAGAAAAGAAAAAAGGAGATCCACGGGTTATGCGGGGATAAAAGAAAAAAGGTCCTTGGGTTATGCCAGGGAGATCCACGGGTTATGCCGGGAGAAAAGAAAAAAGGTCCTTGGGTTATGCCAGGGAGATCCACGGGTTATGCCGGGATTGAAAGAAAAAAGGCACCTTAGGTTATGCCAGGGAGGTCCACGGGTTATGCCGGGATTAAAAGATAAAAGCTCCTTGGGTTATGCCATGGAGTTCCACGGGTTATGCCGGGATTGAAAGAAAAAAGTCTCCTTGGGTTATGCTAGGGAGGTCCACGGGTTATGCCGGTATTGAAAGAAAAAAGCTCCTTGGGTTATGCCTGGGAGGTCAACGGGTTATGCCGGGATTGAAAGAAAAAAGGTCCTTGGGTTATGCCAGGGAGGTCCACGGGTTATGCCGGGATAAAAGAAAAAAGGTCCTTGGGTTATGCCAGGGAGGTCCACGGGTTATGCCAGGATAAAAGAAAAAAGGTCCTTGGGTTATGCCAGGGAGATCCACGGGTTATGCCGGGAGAAAAGAAAAAAGGAGATCCACGGGTTATGCGCGGACAAAAAAAAAAGGGTCCTTGGGTTATGCCAGGGAGATCCACGGGTTATGCCGGGAGAAAAGAGAAAAGGTCCTTGGGTTATGTCCAGGGAGATCCACGGGTTATGCCGGCAGAAAAGAAAAGGTCCTTGGGTTATGCCAGGGAGATCCACGGGTTATGCCGGGAGAAAAGATAAAGTCCTTGGGTTAGGCCAGGGAGATCCACGGGTTATGCCGGGAAAAAAGAAAAAAGGTCCTTGGGTTATGCCAGGGAGGTCCACGGGTTATGCCGGGAGAAAAGAAAAAAGATCCTTGGGTTATGCTAGGGAGATCCACGGGTTATGCCGGGAAAAAAGAAAAAAGGTCCTTGGGTTATGCCAGGGAGATCCACGGGTTATGCCGGGATAAAAGAAAAAAGGTCCTTGGGTTATGCCAGGGAGATCCACGGGTTATGCCGGGATAAAAGAAAAAAGGTCCTTGGGTTATGCCAGGGAGATCCACGGGTTATGCCGGGACAAAAGAAAAAAGGTCCTTGGGTTATGCCAGGGAGGTCCACGGGTTATGCCGGGATAAAAGAAAAAAGTCCTTGGGTTATGCCAGGGAGATCCACGGGTTATGCCGGGAGAAAAGAAAAAAGGTCCTTGGGTTATGCCAGGGAGGTCCACGGGTTATGCCGGGAGAAAAGGAAAAAGGTCCTCGGGTTATGCCAGGGAGAAAAGGAAAAGGTCCTCGGGTTATGCCGGGGATAACTAGGGAATGGGGCCCTATGTTGGAAAGGATACAGCTAGATATTGGAAGCCCTATGCTACCATGATTTTGAATTTTTTTTCCTTTTTTTTTACCATTAAAATGCAGGAAGAATTTGGAGGAACATATCTTTTGGGTTGATTATTGTTGCAGAGCTGTTTCTAGCTCTTGCACATTTCTTTTGGTTGCACCTTGCTTCTTGCACGGTTGCCTTGGATTGCACCTGTTTCAAGTTTTCAAACAAAGAATAATTGTTAGTTTGAAATGGCGGTTGGTTTTGTGGCCTTGATTGTCTCAGTCACTTGATCTCGGCCCAGCTTCTTTGATGAAGATCTCAATTGCAACTGCTTGTTTCTTGGGGACCAATTTCATTTCAGGCCCTAAGAACCTCTGGTTTTTTCCAGATTTTGCCATGGCGGTTGGTTGGTGGAACTCAACCTTTTCGACTTTATTTTGCCTTTATGGGCCTTTCCTTTCTGACTTCCTTTTTTTATCATTTTTTTCTCTTTTTTTTTTCTCAAACTTTACTGCAACGGCTAGTCGCGTGGGATTTAACCTTTTCCCACTTTATTTCGCCCTTATAGGCCTTTCATTTCTGGCTTCTTTCTTTCAACTTCAATTTCAGAGCATTTGGGATACCTTGCCTTTTCGAACCTTTGCCAAGACGGTCAGCCCCGTGGGACTCAACCTTTTCAACTTCAATTGC
>NW_017671155.1:86230-245972 GCF_001879085.1 Nicotiana attenuata | reverse complement strand
AATCCCGGCATAACCCGTGGATCTTCCCTGGCAATACCCCAAGGACCTTTTTTCTTTTTTTCCCGGCATAACCCGTGGATCTCCCTGGCATAACCCAAGGAATCTTTTTTTTCTTTTCTCCGGGCATAACCCGTGGATCTCCCTTGCATAAACCAAGGACCCTTTTTTTCTTTTTCCCGGCATAACCCGTGGATCTCCCTGGCATAACCCAAGGACCTTTTTTCTTTTTTCCCCCGGCATAAAAACCCGTGGATCTCCTAGCATAACCAAGGAATTTTTTTCTTTTCGTCCGGGCATAACCCGTGGATCTCCCTGCATAACCCAAGGACCTTTTTTCTTTTCCCGGCATAACCCGTGGATCTCCCTGGCATAACCCATGGACCTTTTTTCTTTTTCCGGCATAACCCGTGGATCTCCCTGGCATAACCCAAGGACCTTTTCTTTTCTGCTGGCATAACCCGTGGATCTCCCTGGCATAACCCAAGGACCTTTTTTCTTTTATCCCGGCATAACCCGTGGATTCCCTGGCATAACCCAAGGACCTTTTTTTTCTTTTGTCCGGCATAACCGTCGATCTCCCTGGCATAACCCAAGGACCTTTTTTCTTTTTATCCCGACATAAACCCGTGGACTCTCCCTGGCATAACCCAAGGACCTTTTCTTTTATCTCCGGCATACACCGTTGGATCTCCCTGGCATAAAACCCAAGGACATTTTTTTCTTTTCTCCCGGCATAACCTGTGGATCTCCTGGTAAACCCAAGGACCTTTTTTCTTTTCTCCCGAGCATACCGTGGATCTCCCTGGCATAACCCAAGGACTTTTTTTCTTTTTTCCCGGCATAACCCGTGGACCTCCCTGGGATAACCCAAGGACCTTTTCTTTTCTCCGGCATAACCCGTGGATCTCCCTGGGATAACCCAAGGACCTTTTTCTTTATCCGCGGCATAACCCGTGGATCTCCCTGCATAACCCAAGGACTTTTTTCTTTATCCGGCAATAACCCGTGGATCTCCTGGCATAACCCAAGGACCTTTTTCTTTTATCCCGGCATAACCCGTGGATCTCCCTGGCATAACCCAAGGACCTTTTCTTTCTTTTATCCTGGCATAACCCGTGGACCTCCCTGGCATAACCCAAGGACTTTTTCTTTTGTCCCGGCATAACCCGTGGATCTGCCTGGCATAACCCAAGGACCTTTTTTCTTTTTTATATCCCTGGCAATAAACCCGTGATCTCCCCTGCATAATCAATGGACCTTTTTTTTTCTTTTGTCCTGGCATAACCTGTGGATCTCCCTGGCATAACCCAAGGACCTTTTTTCCTTTTATCCCGGCATAACCGTGGACCTCCCTGGCATAACCCAAGGATCCTTTTTTCTTTTATCCGGCATAACCGTGGATCTCCCTGGCATAAAACCCAAGGACCTTTTTTCTTTTTCTCCCGGCAATAAACCCGTAGACCTCCTGGCATAAGCCAAGGACTTTTTTCTTTTTCCCCGGCATAACCCGTGGATCTCCATGGCATAACCCAAGGACCTTTTCTTTTTGCCGGCATAACCCGTGGATTTCCCTGGCATAAACCTCAGGACCTTTCTTTTTTCTTTTGTCCTGCATAACCCAGTTGGATCTCCCATGGCATAACCCAAGGAACCTTTTATCTTTTACTGCCGACATAAACCCGTGGATTTTCCCTGGCATAACCCGAAAGGACCTTTTTTCTTTATCCCGGCATAACCCGTGGATCTCCCTGGCATAACGCCAAGGAACCCTTTTTTTTTTTTCCCGGCATAACCCGTGGATCTCCCTAGCATAAACCAAGGGACTCTTTTTTCTTTTCTCCGGGCATAACCCGTGGATCT
This sequence comes from Nicotiana attenuata, assembly GCF_001879085.1. Classification (NCBI taxonomy): domain Eukaryota; kingdom Viridiplantae; phylum Streptophyta; class Magnoliopsida; order Solanales; family Solanaceae; genus Nicotiana; species Nicotiana attenuata. The sequence continues at coordinate 244,112 of NW_017671155.1, read as the reverse complement.
CCCTTTTTTTTTTTTTTTTTTTTGTCTTCTTGCATAACCCAAGGACCTTTTTTCTTTTTTCCCTTGGCATAGACCCGTGGATCTCCCTAGCATTAACCCAAGGATCTTTTTTCTTTTCTCTCTCCGGGCATAACTCGTGGATCTCCCTTGCATAACCAAAAGGACCTTTTTTCTTTTCTCCCGGCATAACACCGTGGACTCTCCTGGCATAACCCAAGGACTTTTTCTTTTCTCCCGGCATAACCGTGGATCTCCCTGGCATACCATACCAAGGACCTTTTCTTTTCTGCCGGCATAACCCGTGGATTTCCCTGGCATAACCCAAGGACCTTTTTTCTTTTATCCCGGCATAACCCGTGGATCTCCCTGGCATAACCCAAGGACCTTTTTTCTTTTTTCCCGGCATAACCCGTGGATCTCCCTTGCATAACCCAAGGACCTTTTTTCTTTTCCCCGGCATAACCCGTGGATCTCCCTGGCATAACCCAAGGACTTTTTCTCTTTCTCCTCCGGCATAACCCGTGGATCTCCCTGGCATAACCAAGGACTTTTTCTTTCTGCTGGCATAAACCCGTGGATCTCCCTGGCATAACCAAGGACCTTTTTCTTTATCCGGCATAACCCGTGGATCTCCCTGGCATAACCCAAGGACCTTTTTTTTCTTTTGTTCCGGCATAACCCGTCGATCTCCCTGGCATAACCCAAGGACCTTTTTTCTTTTTATCCGACATAACCCGTGGACCTCCTGGCATAAACCCAAGGACCCTTTTTTTCTTAATCCCGGCAATAACCTGTTGATCTCTCCTGGCATAAACCCAAGGACCTTTTTTCTTTTCTCCCGGCATAACCTGTGGATCTCCCTGGTATAACCCAAGGACCTTTTCTTTTCTTCCGACATACCCCGTGGATCTCCCTGGCATAACCCAAGGACTTTTTTTCTTTTATCCCGGCATAACCCGTGGACCTCCCTGGCAATAACCCAGGATCCTTTTTCTTTTATCCGGCATAACCCGTGGATCTCCCTGGCATAAACCCAAGGACCTTTTTCTTTTCTCCTAGGCATAAACCCGTGGACCTCCCTGCATATAGCCAAGGACTTTTTCTTTTCTCCCGGCATAACCGGTGGATCTCCCTGGCATAACCCAAGGACCTTTCTTTTTCTTTTGTCCTGGCATAACCCGTGGATCTCCATGGCATAACCCAAGGACCTTTTCTTTTCTGCCGGCATAACCCGTGGATTTCCCTGGCATAACCCAAGGACCTTTTTTCTTTTATCCCGGCATAACCCGTGGATCTCCCTGGCATAACCCAAGGACCTTTTTTCTTTTTTTTTTCCCGGCATAACCCGTGGATCTCCCTAGCATAACCCAAGGATCTTTTTTCTTTTCTCCGGGCATAACCCGTGGATCTCCCTTGCATAACCCAAGGACCTTTTTTCTTTTCTCCCGGCATAACCCGTGGATCTCCCTGGCATAACCCAAGGACCTTTTTTCTTTTTTCCCGGCATAACCCGTGGATCTCCCTAGCATAACCCAAGGATCTTTTTTTTTTCTCTCGGGCATAACCCGTGGATCTCCCTTGCATAACCAAAGGACCTTTTTTCTTTTCTCCCGGCATAACCCTGGATCTCCCTGGCATAACCCAAGGACTTTTCTTTCTCCCGGCATAACCCGTGGATCTCCCTGGCATAACCCAAGGACCTTTTCTTTTCTGCCGGCATAACCCGTGGATTTCCCTGGCATAACCCAAGGTCCTTTTTTCTTTTATCCCGGCATAACCCGTGGATCTCCCTAGCATAACCCAAGGACCTTTTTTCTTTTTTCCCGGCATAACCCGTGGATCTCCCTTGCATAACCCAAGGACCTTTTTTCTTTTCTCCCGGCATAACCCGTGGATCTCCCTGGCATAACCCAAGGACTTTTTCTTTTCTCCCGGCATAACCGGTGGATCTCCCTGGCATAACCCAAGGACCTTTTCTTTTCTGCTGGCATAACCCGTGGATCTCCCTGGCATAACCCAAGGACCTTTTTTCTTTTATCCCGGCATAACCCGTGGATCTCCCTGGCATAACCCAAGGACCTTTTTTTTCTTTTGTCCCGGCATAACCCGTCGATCTCCCTGGCATAACCCAAGGACCTTTTTTCTTTTTATCCCGACATAACCCGTGGACCTCCCTGGCATAACCCAAGGACCTTTTTTCTTTTATCCCGGCATAACCTGTTGATCTCCCTGGCATAACCCAAGGACATTTTTTATTTTCTCCCGGCATAACCTGTGGATCTCCCTGGTATAACCCAAGGACCTTTTCTTTTCTTCCGACATACCCCGTGGATCTCCTGGCATAACCAAGGACTTTTTTCTTTTTTTTCCCGGCATAACCGTGGACTCCCTTGGGATAACCCAAGGACCTTTTTCTTTTAATCCCGGCATAAACCCGTGGATCTCCCTGGCATAACCCAAGGACCTTTTTCTTTTATCCCGGCATAACCCGTAGATCTCCCTAGCATAACCCAAGGACCTTTTTCTTTTATCCTGGCATAACCCGTGGATCTCCCTGGCATAACCCAAGGACCTTTTCTTTCTTTTATCCTGGCATAACCCGTGGACCTCCCTGGCATAACCCAAGGACCTTTTTTCTTTTGTCCCGGCATAACCCGTGGATCTCCCTGGCATAACCCAAGGACCTTTTTTCTTTTTATCCCGGCATAACCCGTGGATCTCCCTGGCATAATCAATGGACCGTTTTTTTTTCTTTTGTCCAGGCATAACCCGTGGATCTCCCTGGCATAACCCAAGGACCTTTTTTCCTTTTATCCCGGCATAACCCGTGGACCTCCCTGGCATAACCCAAGGATCCTTTTTTCTTTTAATCCCGGCATAACCCGTGTATCTCCCTGGCATAATCCCAGACCTTTTTTCTTTCTCCCGGCATAACCCGTGGACCTCTCCTGGCATAACCCAAGGACTTTTTCTTTTCTCCCGGCATAACCGGTGGATCTCCCTGGCATAACCCAAGGACCTTTTCTTTTCTGCTGGCATAACCCGTGGATCTCCCTGGCATAACCCAAGGACCTTTTTTCTTTTTTATCCGGCATAACCCGTGGATCTCCCTGGCATAACCCAAGGACCTTTTTTTTCTTTTGTCCCGGCATAACCCGTCGATCTCCCTGGCATAACCCAAGGACCTTTTTTCTTTTTATCCCGATATAACCCGTGGACCTCCCTGGCATAACCCAAGGACATTTTTTCTTTTCTCCCGGCATAACCTGTGGATCTCCCTGGTATAACCCAAGGACCTTTTCTTTTCTTCCGACATACCCCGTGGATCTCCCTGGCATAACCCAAGGACCTTTTTCTTTTATCCCGGCATAACCCGTGGATCTCCCTGGGATAACCCAAGGACCTTTTTCTTTTATCCCGGCATAACCCGTAGATCTCCCTAGCATAACCCAAGGACCTTTTTCTTTAATCCTGGCATAACCCGTGGATCTCTCTGGCATAACCCAAGGACCTTTTTCTTTTATCCTGGCATAACCCGTGGATCTCCCTGGCATAACCCAAGGACCTTTTCTTTCTTTTATCCTGGCATAACCCGTGGGACCTCCCTGGCATAACCCAAGGACCTTTTTTCTTTTGTCCCGGCATAACCCGTGGATCTCCCTGGCATAACCCAAGGACCTTTTTTCTTTTTATCCCGGCATAACCCGTGGATCTCCCTGGCATAATCAATGGACCGTTTTTTTTTCTTTTTGTTCCCTGGCATAAAACCCGGGATTCCCTGGCATAACCCAAGGACCTTTTTTCCTTTTATCCGGCATAACCCGTGGACCTTCCCTGGCATAACCCAAGGATCCTTTTTCTCTTTATCTCCGGCATAAGTGGATCTCCCTGGCATAACCCAAGGACCCTTTTTTCTTTCCTCCCGGCCATAACCCGTGGACCTCCCTGGCAAAGACCCAAGGAACTTTTTCTTTTCCTCCCGGCTAACCGGTGGAATTCTCCATGGCATAACCCAAGGACCTTTTTCTTTTTTCTGCCGGCATAACCCGTGGATCTTCCCTGGCATAAATCCCAAGGATCTTTTTTCTTTTTCTCCCGGCATATACCCGTGGAATCTCCCTGGCAATAACCCAAGGACCTTTTTTTCTTTTCTCCCCGGCATAAACCCGTGGATCTCCCTGGCATAACCTAAGGACTTTTTCTTTCTTCCGGCATAACCCGTGGATTCCCTGGGCTAACCCATGGACCTTTTTTTTCTGCCTGGCAATAACCCGTGGATCTCCTTGGAATAAACCCAAGGACTCTTTTTTTCTTTTATCCCGGCATAAAACCCGTGGATCTCCCCATGGCATAATCCCAAGGACCTTTTTTTTCCCTTTTGTCCCCCGGCATAACCCGAGATCTCCCTGGCTAACCCAAGGGACCTTTTTTCTTTTAAATCCCGACATAAACCCGGGACCTTCCCTGGCATAACCAGGACCTTTTTTCTTTTATCCCGGCATAACCCGTGGATCACCCTGGCATAACCCAAAGGACATTTTTTTCCTTTCTCCCCGGCATAACCCCCGTGGATCTCCCTGGTAAATAGCCCAAAGGATTCTTTTCTTTTTATCCGGCATAACCCGTGATCTCGCCTGGCCATAACCAAAGACCTTTTTTCTTTTTTCCCGGTATAACCCAGTGGACCTCCATGGCAATAACCCAATGACCCTTTTTTTTTCTTTTCTCCCGGCATAACCCGGGACCTCCCCTGGCATATACCCAAGAAACCTTTTTTCTTTTGTCCGCGGCATAACCCGTGGATCTCCCTGGCATAAACCCAAAGGACCCTTTTTCTTTTTCCTCCCCGGCATAAAACCCGTGGATCTCCCTGGCATACCCAGACCTTTTTTCTCTTTTTTCCCGGCATAACCCGTGATCTCCAAGCATAACCCAAGGATCTTTTTTCTTTTCTCCGGCATACCCCGTGGATCTCCCTGGATAACCAAGGACATTTTTTCCTTTTTTCCCGAAAACCCGTGACCTTCCCTGGCATAAAAACCCAATGAAACCTTTTTTCTTTTATCCCGGCATAACCCCGCGGACCTCCCTGGCATTAACCCAAGGACCCTTTTATTCTTTTGTCCCGGCATAACCGTGGATCTCCCCTGGCCAATTAAACCCCAAGTCTTTTTTCTCCCGGTAATAACCCGTGGGATCTCCTGGCATAACCCAATGATCTTTTTACCTTTCTCTCGGCATAAACCCGTGATATCCCTGGCAATAACCCAGGAACCTTTTTTCTTTTCTCCCGGCAATAACCCGTGGATCTCCTAGCATAACCTAAAGGACTTTTTCCTTTTTCTCCCGTCATAACCCCGTGGATCTCCCTGGCATAACCCAAGGACCTTTTTTCTTTTTATCCCGGCATAACCCGTGGACCTCCCTGGCATAAAACCCAAGGACCTTTTTCTTTTATCCCGGCATAACCCCGTGGATTCTCCCTGGCATAAACCCAAGACCTTTTTTCTTTTCTCTCCGGCATAACCCATGGACCCTCCCGGCATAACCCAAGCTTTTTTTTCTTTTCTCCCCGGCATAAACCGGTGGAATTTCCCTGGCATAACCCAAGGACCTTTTTCTTTCCTCCGGCATAAAACCCGTGGATCTCCCCGAACCTATAAACGTCCAAGGACCTTTTCCTCTTTTTTTTTTCCCGGCATACACCCCGTGGATCTCCCTGGGCATAACCAAGGACACTTTTTTCTTTTTTTCCCGGCATAACTTCCGTGGACCTCCTGGCAATAAAAACCCAATGAACCCTTTTTTCTTTATCCCGGCAATGACCGTGGATTCTCCCTGGCAATAACCAATGACCTTTTTTTTCTTTTGTCCCGGCCTACCCGTGGACCTCCCTAGCATTACCCAAGGACCCCTTTTTTTCTTTTGTCCCGGCATACCCGTGGATCCTCTCTGGCATAACCCACGGAACCTTTTTTCTTTTTTATCCCTCCCGGCAATAACCCGTGGATGCTTCCCTGGCATAACCCAGGACCTTTTTTTTTTTTGTCCGCGCATTAAACCCGTGAATTCTCCCTGGCATAACCCAATGACCTTTTTCTCCTCTTTTTTCCCCCGGTAATAACCCGTGGATCTCCTGGCATAACCCAAGGATCTTTTTTTCTTTCTCTCCCGGCATAAACCCGTGGGATCTTCCCAGGCATAACCCAAGGACTTTTTTCTTTTCTCCCGGATAACCCGTGGATCTCCCTGGCCTAACCCAGGACTTATCTTTCTCCCTCCCGGCAATAACCGTGAATCTCCCCTGGCAAAACCCAAGGAACTTTTCTTTTCTGCCGGCATAACCCGTGGAATCTCCCTGGCATAACCCAAGGAGCCCTATTTCTTTTAATCCCGCCATAAACTATTGGTTCTCCACTGGCAATAAAAACACAAGGACCTTTTTTTTTCTTTTGTCCTGGCATAACACGTGGATCTTCCCTGGCATAACCAAAGAACCTTTTTTCTTTTTTTTTCCCGACATACACCCGTGGCCTCCCTTGCATAACCCAAGGACCTTTTTCTTTTTATCCGGCATTAAACCCGTGGATCACCTGGCATAACCCAAGGACATTTTTCTTTTCTCCCGGCATAACCCGTGGATTCTCCCTGGTATACCCAGGACCTTTTACTTTATCCCCGCATAACCCGTGGATCTCCCCTGAGCATAACAAGGACCTTTTTTTTCTTTTTTCCCGGCATAACCCGTGGACCTCCCTGGCATAACCCAAATGACCTTTTTTTCTTTTATCCCCGCATAACCCGTGGATCTCCCTGGCCATAACCCAATGACCGCTTTTTTATTCTTTTCTCCCCGGCATAAACCCGTGGACCCTCCCTGGCAATACCCTAGACCCTTTTTTCCTTTTGTCCCGGCATAACCCGTGAATCTCCCTGGCAAATAACCCAAGGACCCTTTTTTTTCCTTTTTCTCTTCGGCAATAACCCGTGGATCTCCCTGCATAACCCAAAGGACGCTTTTTTCTTTTTGTCCGGGCATAACCCGTGGATCTCCCTGGCAATAAACCCAGACCTATTTTTTCTTTTATCCACCGGCATAACCCTATGATCTCTCCTGGCAAATAACAGAAGGACCTTTTTTTTCTTTTGTCCTGGCATAACCCGTGGATCTCCTGGCTAACCCAATGACCTTTTTTCTTTTTATCCCGGCATAACCCGTGGAACCTCCATGGCATAACCAAGGAACCCTTTTTCTTTTAATCCCGGCATAACCCGTGGATCTCCCTGGCTAGAACCCAAGGACCTTTTTTTCTTTTCTCCCGGCATAACCGTGGACCTCCCTGGCATAACCCAAGGAACCTTTTCTCTTTTTTCCCGGCATAACCCGTGGATCTCCCGTGGCATTAAAACCCAAGGACCTTTTTTTCCTTTAATCCCGGCAATTAAACCCCGTGGATCTCCTGGCAATACCCAAGGACCTTTTTTCTTTTCTCGCCGCATAACCCGTGTTTGATCTCCCTGGCAATAGCCAGGAATTTTTCTTTTCTCCCGGCATTAACCCCGCCTGGAATCTCCCTGGCATAACCCCGAGGACCTTTTCTTTTCTGCAGGCATAAACCCGTGGATCTCCCTGGGCATAACTTTTTTCACAAGGAAACCCTTTTTTTTTCTTTTATCCCGCCATAACCCCGTGGGATCTCCTCTGGCATACCCAGGCCATCAAAAAGAAAAAAGGTCCTTGGGTTATGCCAGGGAGATCCACGGGTTATGCCGGGAGAAAAGAAAAAGTCCTTAGGTTATGCTAGGGAGATCCACGGGTTATGCCGGGAGAAAAGAAAAAAGGTCCTTGGGTTATGCCAGGGAGATCCACGGGTTATGCCGGGAGAAAAGTAAAAAGATCATTGGGTTATGCCAGGGAGATCCACGGGTTATACCGGGAGAAAAAGACTTGGGTTATGCCAGGGAGATCCACGGGTTATGCCGGGACAAAAGAAAAAAGGTCCTTGGGTTATGCCAGGGAGGTCCACGGGTTATGCCGGGATAAAAGAAAAAAAAGGTCATTGGGTTATGCCAGGGAGATCCACGGGTTATTCCGGGATAAAAGAAAAAGGTCCTTGGGTTATGCCAGGGAGATCCACGGGTTATGCCGGGATAAAAGAAAATGGTCCTTGGGTTATGCTAGGGAGGTCCACGGGTTATGCCGCGGATGTCTAGGGTATGGGGCCCTATGCTACCATGATTTTGAATTTTTCTTCCTCTTCTCTCTCTTTTTTTTTCTTCATCATTCTTCATTTCATTTTCATTTTTTTAGTAGAAAATGCAGGAAAGAATTTGGAGTAATCTTCCCTTTTGGTCGGTTCCTTGCTGCAAAGCTGTTTCAGCACTTGCACATTTCTTTTCCCTTTGGTTGCACCTGCTTCTTGCACGGTTGCTTGGATTGCACCTGGTTCAATTTTTTAAACAAAGAACAATTGTTAGTTTGAAACGGCTGTTGGTTTTGTGGCCTTGCTTGTTTCGATCACTTGATCTTGGCCCAACTCTTTGGTGAGAACCTCTACTGCTTGCTGGTTTTTCTGAAGACTGATCTCTCTCTCAAAACCGAGGACCTCTACTTTTCAAGATTTCTCATGATGGCTCACACGTATGAGGCTTTAGCCTTTTCACTTTATTCTGCCTCTAAGGGCTTTTAACCTCAAATTTCTTTTTCATTTTCCGTAACTTTCATTTCAGAGCATCAGCCATCATGGCCAGTCGGGATCAACTTCGTGCACCCGCTGAGGCTGGGTACTTTTCTTCGGGCTTGGCTTTTGTTAGGCAGAACCCTATAAAACCAATCTTGCCACCGTTTCTTTGTATTTGTTTCGGAAACAGAGTTAGACTGAAAGGTATTCAAGGAAAAGTAAACAATAGGGAAGAAAATGGATTTAAAGAGAAGTATCCCTTTCGGGAAGGAAGGAAGGACTTATCCGGGGTGCATGCAGATTTCAATAGACATGACATGCTTCTTGGACTGGATTCCTGATCCGCACAACCATCCCAACTTATCATAAACTCATTGTGACCCACACTTCCAAACCGAGAAGCCTTGCCAGGACTCTATAGTGGTGACGGGTGTCTTCTTTACGACCGACAGCGCCCTTCGCGGGTTTTCGCCAATCGACCTCTCTCATTTCTCTTCTCACCGTCGCCTTATAGTGCTCTTTATGAGTTTTCACTAACCAGGCTCTCTCATTTTCAATTTCTCTGCTCGCCATCGCCTTACGGTGCCCGTAGGTTTTCACCAATAAGACTCTCTTATTTTATTTCTCTCATCCTGATTGTATCGGATCCAAACAACTGTGTTCTCTGATTTCGAAACCTTTTGCCGATTGATCGGAAGGACTTGAACAAGGTTTGGGTAAAGAATTGGTTCGAATTACAACTTTGGAACCGTTTAGGCGGGATCATCGCCGAACCATTATGACATCTATCCCAGTTTCATTTTTTGGGGGAAATTGGATTTTTGTTTTGGTGTGACTGAACCCCAGAGAGAGGCTGCCTACGTATCCTTTCGGAATCAAGTCGAACGTAGTTCAGGGAAACATTTTGTTTTGTTTTGTTTTCTTTTCTTTTGTTTTGATGCTTTCTTTCTTCTTCTTTTTTTCATTCATTTTTTTTCATTTTTTTTCACTTTCGGGTTCCAAAGAGGGTATTCAAAGAAGAGTAACCGGCTCAAAGGGTTTGCAAAAGGTTGATAGTGTTTTGGGTAGCGAGAATAAAAGCCTTTGTCATCCCAATCAGACAATGTTGTCACTGCAGAAAGCCTAAACATAGTACCTTTTTACTGCATCCGCATTCACAGCTACCTCGGGATCATTTCCTTCGACATCTGCTAAGTATAATGCCCCTCTTGGCAATATCTTTCTGATGATATACGGGCCTTTCCATAACCCAATTCCCTTCGGCCCATTTCCCTTGATCCAAATCCCCTCATTAAAACCCCTAAAATCTAGACCTACATTTTTTCAAATTTTTACACCCCTTCGAAATCTAGAGCCACGGCGCATCCCCATCCTTGTGCTTCTTCTTTCATTTTTCTCAAAATCCCAGGGGAAGAGCACAAAGAAAAACCCCATAGCAGCCGTCACCCCTGGAAAAAACCAACGAGGCCACCATACTTTTCCTCATTTCTTCTCCATCATGAAAGACTATAAATTCCAGCTTTTTCTTCCTCCAAAACACCACCATTTACAGCTGAAAAAGCAGCGAAATGTCCATGAAAACCAAGCTAAAGATCATCTTTAAACCAGCCCCAAAACCACGAGATTTAGCCCCATAAATTCAGCCTTAAAACAGTCACGAAAAACAGCCCCAAGTAAGCCCCCAAACCTTACTCAAACCAGATGTAAATCCTCTGCTTTAAACATAAAAAATCAGTAATAGTTGCTCCAAAAGTCAGTCCCTAAGCAGCCCTCATATTCATCCGAATATCATCATCGTCAGCCTAGCAAATGTTGCTAGTTGTAGCTGAAAAACACCCAGCAAAATAGCTCCAAAACTAGTCCAAGTTTAGTCTTGAAACCATCGATAGAGTGAGGTGATGTTCGAGTTTGCCGGTTCAAGTTTCCGGCGATGTCGCCTTTAGAATTCTCTGTTCGTTGTTCAGTTATTTTGCCGACATTGTGCTTGCTTCATCAATACAAAGCTAAACCATGTCAAGACATTGCCGGATCTCTGTTGCTGCTGCTGAAAATTGATGTTTGAGCTCCTCGTTTGATTTGGATTCCGCTTTTCTTTTGCCTATCTCTTGGTGTCTGGTTGATTCCGCTAGAATTAAGCCTTGATTTGGTCTTTTGGATTTACGGCCAAGGTATGATTTTTAATTTCAAATGATGTAATGGTTGTTTGGACGGTGATGTGTTATGAAATTCGTGATGATTATGCACCTAAGCACTTGAAGAATTTTATTTTAGTTTCAACTCGAAATGGGATATGGCCTATGTTAAGCTCGAATCATGTTTACTCTTCGATGCATCTGTTTGGTGTTGTTGGTTGCCTATTGATTAGTTTAATGCGTTATTTGAATACTAGTGTTATAGTGAAATTTTTTATTTCTGTGTTGCAATGCTTCTTTAAATAGTAAGATTTTGGGCTTTAGTTATTAATCTTCTGCTAAAAGATAGAAATGAACATGTTTGGCTTTTTTGTTTGTTTGTTTTATCCATGAATCAGTAACTTGTACACATACTCAGGATATTCCTTGAACCGTATCAATAACTACCCACAGAACCAAAACATGACTGCATACCTTAGCTGAATTCACACCTTACGTCACTTTACTCATAGGACCACAATAACATTCTCTGATCAAATTAATCAAAATTCCACGAATCTGATGCTCCCATGGCACCTCATGACCTACATAGGTCTTGCTCTAACTCTTAGAATACCGCAAAGACGGGAGAGGTGTGTAGAAATTCATACCCAACTGCCGAATCAAAAAGTCATTGGGTCTATACTCCTGGCAAGAACCATCACCTCATCCTGAACCAAATAATGGTCTTAGCTCCTTCATATACTTCATATAATCAGATTGCACTGATCCTAAATCCAATGATCTCATCTCACCCACTACGAATGCTTAGGCGATAAGCCACCCCGAACACGATCAAAAGTCTCATATGGTGTCACATGTGCCAATAGGCTACCAATTCGAACGCGATACAATGAAAATAAACTTTGAAAAGGAAATCCAATTACCCCGCTCACGAATCATACATGTGACCCGGACACACAGCTAATATGAGTCTTCCTCAGAAAAATAGAAAACAAAACACATAAAAACATATATAGGGAATTGTACTCAACATCTTACCATTGCGTGCAACCTGATCCAAATAGCATACCCATGGCGGCGTGCCACTAGATCCTCACATAGAATTCACATAAGGAGATATACATCGAGCTAAACTGCTCATTATAAAAAAATTCCGAACATCGGTCACAAGCACGCTAAGTGCATAATACCATCCTTGGGGAGACATATAGTGTCGTAGGCTACAAAACTCAAACACAACTGAGGTGCGATATACGATCTGAATCTCGAGAGCCATCCTGCTCGTATAACATCATCTCTACACGAAACCTCAACACATAAGAAATTCATCAAGCCATCTCACAACTCATATGGTGCAATATATCATTACATGAAATAGCTGACGACGAAATAGTACCCCGACTACTTGTCCATAGGAGCGCATTGCTGAAATGAACACATCTGGCCTGATATAGAGCCCATATTCACATTTAGATCCATCCACAAACCTCAAGCTAATTTTGATCACACCGAACTAGGCTAATAACCTTTCGAAGGTCCATAATAACCCCCCTTTTTTCTCATAACACACGAGAACTATCATCATAACCAGGGCAATCCTCTACGGTCCACAACCCAATAAGTTGAGTGCCTTCCAAGCGTAAATTCTCGAATTAGTGATATCACCACCGTCTTCATACTTGGTTTAAATCTACAATCAATCAAGTGACTACATGCCACATTTATACAATCTTCCTGTGGGGCACGCTCCCACGACATTCCGTAACAGAAAACAAATATCCGTATCCATACCACCAGCCGCACTAACACTGAGATAGCATTCAAGAATCCATAGCCAGGATGCATGGCCTTTTTCACAAAACACCGATCTCAGGTGACGCTAAAGACGATACCCACTTACTTTAAACATCGAAGCTACTTTCCTGCTCATCTGAGCTAGCGACATCCTTGTTAACACTGAACTGCAACCTTGACCCCTTCTTCATATTCCAGACCTCTCCCAGCACCCAACATGCCAATATTCAATAGAACACAATTCCCATCATAACTCCGGAACCATTAATAGATTAACGTTTCCTCGTATAGAAACCTTTCACTTAACTCACTTCAGGAGAACCATAGCAATACACAGGTGAATTCTCATAATCATAGAGTATGCAAATCTCTAAGTAGTGGTGTAAGCCACCATAGCCCTTCCGGGATCCGCCTATACATAACAGGCCATAGCAGTGGAATACTTCTGAATAACTTCAATTACAGCGGCCGGCGAGCCTCACACGTACCGCCCCAAATCATTTGCATAACTTGATTGCGCTGAAGGAATTGGTCACTGCCACCAATATGCCAATTCAACTACGGCTAATCAATCCATCATCTCCTGATTTTATCCTTGATTGCCTTTGAAATAATAATAACTCCATTCAACACATAGGATACTCCATTCGCACTCATCCCGAGTGACCTTAAATCACGAGGCCATGTTGTCTCAAATCCCACGAACCATTTCATACCTCCCAAATGCTACACTACGAGTCAAAACATCATAGAATATTTTGTACCTCTTCTCATAAGCTGCTACAAAGCTTAATTCTTAACCGTAGGCTCGAAATCATTAGGCACCACGCTTTTCCCCTTTGAATCCACTAGGACCGTTGTTGAGAGCCACCCGCTCTGACTTGGCACCGAATATAATCAACTCCATGAATCTTCTAGCACATGAACACCCTCTCGACGAAGCACCCGGCAGAATCACTTCCCTTGAAACCCGCCTCTATACAAGGCATGAATCCTAAATCCGAGCTCACTCTCTAGCTGCACAAGTCCATTAACCCCTCGTGGACATCAATTAAATGTGCAGCAACATCCTTCCAATTCAAAGTTACGTTGTATCCTTCTTCATTTCAAGTAGCTCCCTTTCCGTTATATCAAATCTTCTGTCGCATAATAACTCATACTTTAAATTAGATCTGTAGACCCCAATCATCAATCACTAAAATTCCCAAGTCATTCAAAACTCTCTTTAAGGTGCGTAGTCATCCTAGCACAAAGCCCATATTCAAATCCACCACTCTCCCTCTTTGGCGGAACTCACCCCTCTATTCGACCACTCGATCTTTGCTTCTCATACCTGGCGTTCTTGGAATTTTAACCACCGCCTGACACTCCCCACATGTCTTTCCTCATCCTTTGCTGCTCAGTTGTTGCCTTAATAAAATCTATCTTCGTAGCACTTGAACCCACAAATCGCTACTAACTTTAAACCTTTCTGGAGATCATCTTTCTCGAACCTTCGACATTAGAAACACCGATTCAATCCCGAACCACCGCACCACGCGATCTCCAATAGTCATTTCTCCAATATTATTCCACAATATCCTACCCCAAGGGTGAATTGCAGAAGACCATAACACCGGCAAACTTAACACATACAATCGAGGACGCAGACACTACATTATAGATAAAAATTCTACCACGCTCGAAATTACCAAGTCTCGTTACTCCATCACCCCAAATCTGGATGTTCATAGGTCAAATGCTTTTCCTCCGCTGAATGTGAAATATCATATTTCTAAATCGTGCACTAAGTAGATTTCCTTTCAACTCACTCACCGCCCCAACACATAGGCCAGTCTCCTACCATCAAGTCAATATTGTATGATAACCAATCGCGAGCATCATAGTAACCTGTGCATAGCCTCCAAGCTCTTAGGAGCACAACTATTCAGCCGAAAAGATAGAAAAGTCCTTCCACAGGGCGACGACAATAGCTCACCCAACTATACGGGGAGAAACATCCCGCACCACATCTGTAGTAACATTACAGTTCTTTGATTCTCGATTTATAACAAGTGGTTCGCGTCGCGTAAGATTGAGGAGGAAGGAAACAAGGGCATCAGCCTCAAGGAATCAAGTCGCACGATGAGGAAATCAAGAAGTGGAATTTTCCTAATAGTTACATAGCCTCTCGTAGATAAGCACAGACGTCTCTGTACCGATCAGTGAGACTCTAATAAATCGGCTTGTGATCCGTGACTCCTATGAACCTAGATCTCTGATACCAACTTTTCACGACCCAAGTTTGCCCTCCGTGAACTATCGTGATGGCATCTAGTCTCTACGACTAGGTAAGCCTAACAATGCGGAAAAATAAACAAAACTGGCAGAATAAATAATTACAACCCAAACTAACAGAATGAAACAGTATTTAAAAAAATGCCACCTAGCATATACAATACAATACAACTTCTCGAACTAACAACACTTCCCAAAACCCGGAAACCCATGAATCACAAGCTAAGGATACAACATAGCTCTAACTCCAGAATGTCTAACAAAGCACAAAAAATACAGAAGGGCTAATACTCAAAAGCAAGAATAGAAAGGGACTCCTCGGTCTGCGGACACGGCAGATATACCTCAAAGTCTCTACAGAAGCATCTCGCCTCAAGGATGATAAGACTGAGTGAAAGTACCTCGATCTGCACATGCAAAAACATGCGCAGAAAGGGCATGAGTACACCACAGCGGTACTCAGTAAGTGCCAAGCCTAACCTCGGTGGAGTAGTGAAGAGGAAGGTCAGGGCTCTACTGAGATAAGATAAAATATAAGGAATAACATGAAAAGCGAGGCAATTCAGTTAGAAGCTAACAATAAGAATTTAATACGAGAAAGTAAGGAATGCAATAACCGATGCAGAGGCTAAAACGATCACAAGGATAATAACCGAGGATCTCTCAGTATCCCGAGGATCTCTTGGTATCCTCAATCTGTTCCAGGGATCTCTTGGTATCCTCAATATATGCTAGGGATCTCTTGGTATCCCGAGGATCTCTTGGTATCCTCATTATATACTAGGGATCTCTTGGTATCCCGAGAATTTCTTGGTATCCTCAATATATGCTAGGGATCTCTTGGTATCCCGAGGATCTCTTGGCATCCTCATTATATGTGCCGTGAATCTCTTGGTATCGCACGATAGTCCAATCAATATATATGCAGGGTGATCTCCCAAAATATATCCGTAGTCCCAATGTAAACATACAGGGGGGGATCTCCCGAGATACCGTCCCGTAGTCCCAAAGGAAACACATCGCAACAACACGAAGAATACACAATTGAATTCAATTTCTATATCAAGGTAAAGTAGGTATTTCTAGTCTAGCATGTTGCACGTAATCCAAATAAGGAATTTTGAGCAAGTAAATCAATTAAGTCAATTAGACATGCTTTCCTAAGCTAACAGCATGCTTAAATTCCAAGTAATGTAAACAAGAAAAGAAAATACAATCAAGGCTAGTTTTAATGAAAAGTAGGAATTCAACAATTAGCACAAGTATGCGCTCGTCACCTCACGTACAAGGCATATCAATTACCACAATACCAATCCTAAGGGGAAAAGTCCCCCACACAAGGTTAGACAAGCCACTTACCTCGAACCGGTTCAAAATCAACTAGAAACCACGCTTTTGCCACGAGTATCCTACTCCAAATGGCCCAATCTATTCAATTCAATTGCATATTGTAAATAACATCTCAAGCAACTAATTCTATGATTTAATTCAAAGCTAATAAGCGAAATTATGTAAAATGACCAAAACGCCCCTCATGCCAACGTCTCGGAATCGGGTGAATTAACATTTTCAGAAACCCCGTACTCTCACGAGTCTATACATAACAAGAACACTGAATCAGAGTCCAAATGACCCCTCAAATCCTCAATTGAAGGTCTAAGAACTTTTCCCCCAATTTCTACCAAAATTCCAAAATTAAATGATGAAATTAACTAAAGATTGATGGAATATAACTAGAAAGGGTTAATGAATCGTTACCAAGAGATCTCCTCTTCAAATCCCTCTCAAATCTCTTTCTCCCGAGCTCCAATTTGATTTTTCAACTTTTGAAACCAAACCCTTGAAATTTCATATTTCTGCCAAGTTATTTCCCCATCTGCGGTCATGGGACCGCATCTACGGTCCCGCTTTTGTGGACCAAAATGTCGCATATGCGACTTTCATTAAAGAGCCCAGGAGCTGCATCTGCGGTTCTTCTTTCGCAGATGCGAAACCGCTTCTGCGGTGAAACTTCCGCATCTGCGAAACCTGAAGGAACACCCAAAATCCGCATTTCCGGTGCCACATCTGCGATCCCCAAACCGGAGATGCGAAAATATCAGAAGCAGCAAAAATCTGCAATCTCTTAACTTCAAAATCTTTCCGTCAACCATTCATAATTATCCCGAGGCCCCCGGGACCTCAACCAAAAGCACCAATAACACCTAATACCTCATTCAAACTTGTACCAATCCTTAAACCATCTAAAACAACATCGGAAACTCGAATTAATCAAGGATTTAAGCCTAAGAACTCCAAGTTTCCTCAAAATATGCTTTCGATCAAAAACCTAACCAAACCACCTCCGAATGACCTGAAATTTTGCACACACATCACAAATGACATAACGGAACTACTACAACTCTCGGAATTCCATTCTGACCCTCAGATCAAAATCTCACTATCGAACCGGAAACTTCAAAAATTTAACTTTCAGCATTTCAAGCCTAAATTCGCTACGGACCTCCAAAACACCATACGACCACGCCCCTAAACCCGAAATCTCCTAACGCAGCTAACGGAACCATCAGATTCCATTCCGAGGACGTCTTCACACTGTTCCAACTACGGACTGCTTTCCAACACTTAAGCTCTCATTTAGGGGCTAAGTGTCCCAAAACTCTCCGAAACTCGGAACTAAACATCCCGTCAAACCAAATTAGCAAAAACAAACTTGGGAAAAACAGTTAATAGGGGATCGAGGCGTTAATTCTTAAGACGATCGGCCGGGTCGTCATATCCTCCTACACTTAAACATTCGTTCGTCCTCGAACGAGCATAGAGACATGCCTGAAGTGAAGCTGCTCATAGCATCAAACTGTTGAGCGACGCGCTATATCTCAAAATGACTGGTCGGGTCATTAAACTATCTGTATGCGGTAAAATTTGAGGGTCCAATTTTCGGCCATTACAACGCCTCGTGAGCAAGCTTTCCAAAGGCTCGAGACTACGGTCGAGATTTATCCTGAGGGGCCATCAGTGTCCATCCTCGAGGCTACGCAAGTCAACGGTTATGGTAGAACAATGGGAAGTTCCCTAGGCGCACGACTAGGGCTGACAAAACCTAGAGGGCTGGCTCTGAAATGTATCAGGGCATTAAGTGGCTATACCTGCCGCATATCTTTGTAATTAATGCTTTTGTACTATGTTCCCCCTCATATATAAAGGGGAATCCTTGTCATCTGTAAACATCTGTTACTCAATATTAAATACACAAGAATATTCTCTCTTCTCTCTAACATATTCTCTTTAGCTCTTTACTTCCATTTATTGCTTACATTCATTGTGTTCTATTTATTGTTCTTCATTTGTTGCTTATTATTGGCCATAAAGAACCATCATCGAATCTATCATAATTGTAAATCCCTACATAGACGGCCCACGGCAGAGTATAGGACTCAACTTCGAGGCCTCGAATAAGTGAGCTCAAGGCCCCGATCTCCAACTGTTTGGTTCGATTATCATACCGTTTCTAAGCTACAATCTTGATTTCTAATCCTTTATTTAGCATCCATTGCTTGACAACTACCATAAAAATGGATCACGTATTTTTAGAACCATAAAATCAAATTTAATTATAATTACCATTTTCACGGTAAACAGTTTGGCGCCCACCGTGGGGCTAAAAATAATAGTGATTATTTTCTTGCTGGGTTAACTACATAGGGCAAGTTATCCTTCACACTTTTTCTTGTCGAAGATCTTTGATTTCAGGTCAAAATGTCTAACTCGGTAAACGCACGTGAAAACATCGATCTTGAAGACCATGGAGAAAATGGTGTTGACGTCCCAGGTGTTTGCCTGCCACCACAAAACCATGAGAATGCACCAGAATCAATTCCCGTGGACATGGTCTCGTGCAACGCTCAACACGTCAAAATAAGCTCTCACACCAACAGGAGCATACACCAAGAAGATCAACAATAAGCTCAAAAAACCCCAACTAGGGGAGAACGAGAGGTTAGCCTTCACGTTATTTTTGAAATGTTACAAGCACAACAGCTGGCGATCGTTCAACTGCAAAGTCATCAGAAAACTCCTAGCATGGTGGCACCGGGGATAGCTTCCCTAGCCGAGCAGGTACCAGAGAAGTCAAGCAACAACGGGTCGGTAGTCAACCCTGCCATCTTAATGATGCTCGAGGACCTCACAAAGAGGATCGAGTTGAGAGAAAAAAAGATAGAAGCCAACGACAAAAAGGTCGAGACCTACAACTCCAGGGTCGACTAGATTCCGGGCGAACCCCCAATCCTGAAAGGTGTGGATTCAAAGAAGTTCGTTAAAAATCCATTCCAATAAGACCGATATAAGCGGTCCACAACAATAGTATTGCCCACAGGAGTAGATACATAAATAGATAAAACAAGATACTTACGGGGCTTATCCAAATAATGAGCAAAATATGACGATACATATGAAAAAGTGGAACCAGGATCAAATAATAATGAGGCATCCCTATGGAAAACAGAGATAATACATGTGATCACGGCATCTAAAGGAATAGTATCGGTTCTGGCAGTGAGTGCATAGAAACGGGCCTGACCTCCAACTGATCGGCCTACCCTTTTAAGGAGACCCCTAGCTGACTGACCTCCACCCCGACATGGCTGAGCGGATGGTGAAGTAATTGGTGCTGAAGCCGAAGGATGACTCCTCTGGTGGGATGAACCTCCCGTAAGGCTGGGACAGAACCTCTTGATATGACCCAAATCTCCACACTCAAAGCAACATCTCCTTGCAAATGGTGGTGGGGACTTAAGGGAGCCCCGTGTACTGGGATACCCACTAAAAGAACCAGGCATAGATGAGCCCTGAGACGGTGGTGCATGAGGCAAACCCTGAGCTGGAAGGGCACTGAGAGATGAGTGGCCATGATATGAACTGTAAGGACCATGGCTAAATGGTGCTGAACAGCTAATTTTAGTCCCATGATAACTGCCAGCAATTCTGTCTGGACACTGGAGCCACTTTGTGCTCTTCCTGCAAAACCTAAAATCCATTTGCACTGTCGATTCCTAAAATACCCACCAATACCACATATATTTTGAGCGATAGATGTGGAACCGTCTATGTTTAACTTAAAAAACTGGTCATCTGGTGGGTGCCATTTTATATAGTGAGAGATAGAGAAGTATTACTATTTGTAGGATTTGTGAGGTAATAAAATTCAGCACCCTGTTTGTATAGCAATGAAACACTTGATTTGAGATGTTTATGATCAAAGTAGTTTTGATTCCTTATAGTCCATAACTGCCATAATGCAAAAGGCAAAATTGTAGAAAATGGTTAAGGATGGCAGAAGCCGCTTATGTATGAAATTGTGCCACCAAAGTGTACGAGTAGTAGTAGTTAGACCAACCATATGATTGATATTTATATTAAGAGCAGCCCAAAGTGTAGTAGCATTATGACATTCCAGGAAAATATGATTTATTGTCTCAGGGACCAAGTGACATTGTGAACATAAAGAAGAATTTGTAATTTGTAGCTTATGTAAATATTCAGCTGTAGCAAGTCTGTCATGACATATTAACCATAGAAAAAATAAAAGCCTGGGTGGGATTTTGAGTTTCCATATCCATTTGTAGCTGATGAACTCATGTGTTATAGGATGATTAAGTTCATTTGCTAGAGTAGACTACATAGAATTAACAGAGAAGAACCCATCTGGTGTAATTGCCCAATAAAGTTGGTCATAATTCATGGCCACCATTGGCATATAAATATCAGTGATCATAAGTTCCAAGGAAGGAGGTAATACAAATGGCAATTGATGTAGGTGCCACTTATGATTAAAATAGCAATCAGACACTCTTTTCCTGTCCTCACCTTTTGGTAGAGGACCATATATATAATTACGAAACAAGGAATTATGAGTTATCCATGGCTCCTCCCAGAAATGTACGTGTTTTCCACTAGTCAGGTTCCATTTATAACCTAATCGAAAATTTGACGAACCCTTAAGAATATTTAACCAAGTTCTTGAGACATTCTGTTTATTTAATTTAGAAGATTTTAGGTGACTATGTATTAAGACTTGTGCCCACAATTGAGTAGGATTTTGAAATAGCCTCCAAGCAAGACATGCATGCAAAGCTTGATTTTTAGTGCTAAGATTTTGAATACCCAATCCCCCTTTCTCTAATGGTTGGGTAACCACGGACAATTTAAGCAGATGTAATTTCTTCCTTTGAAGAGTAGTACTCCAGAGAAAATTTCGTTTGTATTTATTAAGAGAGGAAATAATATAAGAAGGCAGTGTGATATATTGTATTATATGATTAGGAAGGTTATTCAAAGTAGATCTTATTAGGGTTCGCCTTCCTGCTTTGGTTAAGAAATGGGTTTTCCACCCGGCTAACTTATATTTGAAATTGTCAACTAAGAATTGATAATCACCTTTAGTAGGCCTTGAACAAAAAATAGAAAACCCTAAATATTTTCCAAAACTTTTTCCCTCACTTATGTGAAAATTGTGTTGTATTGAAATCTTTATATTAGCAGCACAATTCTTAGAGAAGAAAATCCTAGATTTCTCAAAGTTAATAGTTTGCCCAGCATGATGAGTAAATTGATTGATGGAGTTAGCTATGGACTAATATGATGTAGGAGAAATTTTTGATATCAAAATAATATCATCTGTGAAGAATAGATGAGATAATTGAGGTCCTCTTTTACCTATTGAAATGGGATGTCAAATGTTATAATCAACTTCAGCATTTATTTTCCTCGACAGCATTTTAAACATAAAATAAATATATAAGGTGATAGAGGATCACCTTGCCTAATTTCTCTTGTGGGTGTAAAGTAATCAGTAGGTGTACCATTTATTAGAATAGTTGTAGAAGTAATTGTAATGCAAGACATTATTAACCTAACAAAGTTGGAGGAAAATTAAGATTTTGTAGGGTATTGTGAATGATAGACCATTCCAACTTATCAAATCCCTTTTCAAGATCCAACTTAAGTAGCATATTAGAAATTTTACCCTTCATTTTATGAAACCTAGAGATAATTTCTTGTACAATAATAGCACTATCAGCTGCTCGTCTATTTTTCTTAAAACTGGATTGAGTAGGATGGATAATATATTCCAGAACAGGTTTTATTCTATTAAGAATAATTTTTTTTATAATCTTATAGATAGTATTACAAAGGCTAATAGGTCGGAATTGCGATATAGTGGAAGCATTCTTAT
Organism: Nicotiana attenuata; assembly: GCF_001879085.1. Taxonomy (NCBI): domain Eukaryota; kingdom Viridiplantae; phylum Streptophyta; class Magnoliopsida; order Solanales; family Solanaceae; genus Nicotiana; species Nicotiana attenuata. The sequence continues at coordinate 221,988 of NW_017671155.1, read as the reverse complement.
TTTTAGGAATTAATCAAATAAAGGTAGTATTTATAGTGGGATCAATATGATGATCCAAGAAAACCTTATGGCAAAAATATTTGACAGAATTCCCTATTATATGCCAATACTTATGATAAAATAAGGGATGTAGTCCGTCTGGTCCAGGTGCCTTAAGAGGTTGAAAAGAATTGATGGCATTTAAAATTTCATAATCTTGTAGAGGAGTTATTAAACAAGATTGCTCAGTGGATGTTAATGTATTAAACGGGTGTACAAAAGAGGAATTAGAGGAGTTGGTTTTTTGAGTAGTAAAGAGATGATGGTAGTACTGAGTAATATCATCTCTTATTTGTTGAGGGTCAGTAATCTAATTTCCTCCTAAGTCTTGAAGAGTAGTTATACGATTGTGTCTGCGTCTATTTAAAGTTGTTAGGTGAAAAAATTTGGTGTTAGCATCACCATTATTTAACCAATTAATTCTTGATTTTAACTTCCAGAACTCCTCCTCAAGTTTGAGAATGTGATTAAATTCCATAGTTAAAGATTTCTCCAAGTTCTGTAAAAAAAAAAAAAAGACTAGTTGGATAGTGAATAGAGGCTTGAATCCCACTTAGTCTTGCTAGTAATTTATTTTTACGCTTAAAAATATTCCCAAAAGTGTTTTTATTCTAAACTTGTATAGATTCCACAAATTTATGAATAGCAGGGATCAAATGAAAATTATCTAACCAAACTTGTTCTATTACTGCTGAGAATGTAGGATGGTTAGTCCATATAGATTCTAGCCTAAAAACTTTTTTACTAGGCATAGTATAATGTTGTAACTCAATCTTAATAGGGCAATGGTCAGAATGCGTTCGTGGAAGGTGGGTTACCAAAGAATCAGGATAGTTAGCTATCAATCCATAATTAGCTAACACACGATTAATACGTTTTAAAGTATTTATATTGTTATGCCTACCATTTGTCAAAGTGTAACGACTACCCTTGTACCTTAAATCAGTTAGTAGGCAGTAGTTCAAACATTCTAATAATTTATTAGCTCGAGCATTATTGATAGGCAAACCCCCAAATTTATCTGCCGCATGTAATATTTCATTAAAATCCCCCCTAACAACCAAAGCCCCTTATAATTATCAAATATACACCTAATATTATCCCATAATGAAAGTCTAGATGCAAGATCAGTAATTGCATAAATAGCAGTAAATAAAAAAGTAAAAGGTAATGGTAGAACCTGCACATGACAATGAATCTCTTGGGTAGATGTGGCCACCTGCTCCACATTGTGAATGGCTGCATTCCATAAAATAACAATCCCTCCTGAGTGCCCCACAGTAGCTACTTCAATCATACCTGTGAACTCAAAATCATCTTTGAGAACTTGGTGGGATTGGCAGTGTGTTTCCAGAAGAACCACCAAAGAAGGTCTATTATAATCTAACAAGGACCTAAAATTCATACGAAATTCAATTGATAGAGCACCCCTACAGTTCCAAATGATGAAATTCATATGACTTAAAAGGGATTCATTTGGACCACTACTAAACTCCCCTGGACGAAGCCTCAACGTGGGAAGAAATAACATTGCATATTTTCCCACAGCTGGATTTGTTGTTGGCCTTAACTGGAATGAGGTTGCAATCAGATTTTAGGGGCACCTGATGAATATTTTTCTTTCGAACTCTTCCTTTTGGACAAAGACTTTGATGCCATCCAGGCATGCATGGATTGGGCGTGTTTCCCTGTTGTATACAATTGTTGCGTCTAATTCTACCTGAAAATTCACGTCTTGAACCTCTTGTTCTAGTGGATTGTGATGCTGTGGAGATGGAGGGGGTGGTGGTGGTGTTGATGTCAGTGTTGGTGATGGAGAGTTGACTGGTTGCAAGAGGGGTGTAGTGGGTTGTGGATCCCAGTATGGTTGTATTCAAGGAGTGTTTGGAGTTGGTGCTGGATAAAATTGCATTTGCAGGATGTCTGGCTAAAGGTGTATTGGATCCCAGAATGTTGTTGGTAGGGTATTGGATGGTAAGGAGAAAAATGTGGTGCCTGCATCATGGACCAATGGTATCGAGCATATAGGTTCGTTCCTAGTTGCATCCCTTCTGCTACTATTTGTGCCAAATCCTGTGGATGATTGATTAGGATGGTCACCTCTTGTTGATTCACTTCCATGGTAAATGTTAACGCATGGTTGTGTAACCCCGCCTCGAGCCAAGATGAGAGAAGTGTTGGTGCATGGGGGTTTTGAGCCGTGTAGATATCGTATTGGGATCCATGATCAAGTGAGGTGGAGGATGTGAGGGAGATTGTGAATTGTGTTGAAGCTGCTAAGTATACTGCCTTGGTTGGTTGCGAGGTCCTCGTGGGTGATTGAGGAAGTTGAATGGAAACATTTTCAACAATGGAAGAAGCTGGGAGTGGAGTAGTCAAAGTGCTTGGGTTTATATTTGATTGAGGGAGTGTAGACTGAGCTATATCTATGGTAGTAATTGACGGTTGAGTAGATTGACATGAAAGTTATGTATTGAGGGATGTTTGAGAAGTGGATGCCTCATGATTACCTATTTGCATGGCAACAGTAGAGGGAATAGGTGGTGGTTTTCCGATAATCGAAGGAGGAGTTGTATTATTTGCTAGGTTTAGTAGATGATTTCATTTATAGGGGAAGGTGTTTCATTTGGGTATTGGGACAAGCCTTGCATGTGGGGTGGGATGTCGTGTCCAGTTGCATGTATATTGATAGGAGTAGGTAAATTAGGAATAATAGGGTTTGAACAATGTTTTGATTGGACCAAGTTGGTTTGCACTTGAGTGGTCAGTGAGGAGGGTATATTCTTATATAATATAGGAGGAGGTAATGGAGGATCATAAGTAGCTGATTGATCAAGTAGTGTAGCAAACTTATTATTAGTTAAGACAGGGTTATGGGTGGTAGTAAACTTTGGATCAGGATGTTGAGTCTTATTAAGAGTTTGTAATGATAAATTAGTGAAAGGGAGGTATTAGGATTAGTAATTCGAGACTTACCTGATTGGCTAATTACATTTGCCTCCACTGACTGTGTTAAGGGCAACGAACTTGTTGTAGACGGAAGCCTTTTGATGGTTGATTTCTTAGGAAATTGAACAACTTTCCATGCATTGATGTAGAGGTAGGTGAAATAGAAGCAGTAGTATTCTTGCCATTATCCTCCTGCGATTTTCCCACTGATGGATCACTTTGTATAACATACGTACAGGTCCTTTGATTATGACCCACACGACCACACTTAACACACAGTAAATTTAAACCTTCATATGAGATAATTAGTTCGTGAGTGCCAATATATAAGTGTGTCTTTAATGGCTGCTCCAATAAAACTTCCACTCATAGTCGAGCATATTGTCCCCTAGTTTTGGAAGAGGTACATGTGTCCACTGATAATAGCGTACCAATTTTTTCCCCTAATTGTTGAAGGATTTGATAATCATAGAATTCTGTAGGTAATTCTGATAATCGTAACCAAACAGCAGAGGTGGTTAATTTGGTCTCAGAAGCCTTAAATTTAGGTTTCCATTGACGTACTGATAGAAAATGATTTAGAACAAACCACGAAGATTTTCAGTTGGTTTTCATAACACATAATTTTTTTGGCGAAGTAATTGATGTCTAACTTTCTGGCCAAATACCTTAATGATCACTGCATGTTTCCATGGTTGGTAAATTCTTTGTTTTTCTTCCGAAGATAGTGGGATAAATAGTTCAGGGTCATCAGATGCCTCAAGTTCATCAATATTGTCCAAAAGAAGAGATATTGATCGATGCAAGGTAGACGGTGGAGAAGAAATTTGATTGGAGGTTAAAGTTTGTAGGTAAGATTTTGGCTGAGAAGTGGGAGAAGAGATATGTTCCGGCATATCAATATTCATACTACTAGGTATGGTAGGATATAGATTTGAAGAACTAGGTGATGATGATGTCCGATAGGAGGTTAGAATATTTGGTGGTTTTGGTGGAATTGAGACGGAGGAAGTATATTGCAGGGAGGAACTTGTTGAGAGCATTTTCACGCTATTGTTTCCGAATAACAAATAATTTCTTATGCATATAGTAGATGATAAATTTTCGTTGGTTTTTTAAATATTTATATTTTCAAATCCTCATGCCGTAATGACTCTCGTGAAAGAAACAAATTTAATATCGGCTCTGCTTTCTTCATGAATATCCAAAGGGAAAAGGTCCAAATTTATCCATTCACTTACGAATATTGTGTACATATAACCTTTGTTATATTATTCAACTAAATTTATGCCTACCGTTATATTATTCGATCAAATTTATCCCTATCATCTGCAAACTTTTAAAAATTACCATTCAGTCCGTCAGATGACCTAGAATCTCCCACTCATTTTAATTAAGTCACTTATTCTTCTTTATGATCCACTATTTTTGAAATAGTTGGCATTTACATGCTTTGTTAATTGAAAACAAAAAGAAAAAAAATATTAAAATAATATAACGGTTAGTAAACAAAGTATAGTAAATTGAAGAATCTAAATTAGGTAGTTTGTATAAATTTCAAAAATATTTACAATAACCCAACTTTGTAAGTATTAGTTGATAGAAGTTAACGTTCCTCGGAGACTTTACATTGTCGAATTCAACTTTACTTTAATCAAATGCTTATGCATTGTGCACACTTGAGTTAGTCGATCGAGCTATATACTAACCAGACAATAACAAAATATATTCGAATATACATGTACATACATGATGGGAAGCTGCATATAATATAGAATAAATAGACCCTCTGAATTCTACGATGTGTATATGGTTGAAAAATAAAAAAAGTTTTAAACCAATTCCAAACTCAATCACAAAAGGAGAAGTGGGTGCAATGGTAATTAAAAATATACATGAATAATTTAATATAGTCTCATACCTTTAGCATTCACATCAATAGTAATTTCTGAAAATAGTGGAGCAGAAGAACAACAAGTGATTTAAATAAAGGAAATTGAGAGATTTTGGATTACCTAACAGATCAATGGGTAATTTTCAAAAGTTTGTTGAGGGTAGGAGTAAATTTTACCGTATAGTATAATTGTAGGAATAAATTTGACCGGATAATATAATAGAGGTCAAATGTAAGTAATATCTGAAAGTAGAGGGATGTATTTAGCCCTTTTACCATATCCAAATGGTCTTAAATAGACAAACTTATCTATTCCACCATGACAGAATCACATGCTGGTAAACTTCAACACATAGTTGGTACTTGGTACAGGTATTAATAATTTGCCAATACACAAAATTTTTAAAATTAAGTGGAAAGAAACATTACCTGTACGACCAAACATATGTCACACCTACTGTAGTACTATGGTGATAAATTTTGGAGTTACTTTACATGTACGACCTGACATGTCACACGGAGTAGTACTATATAACCTCATTGCTATCCAATTAATTCCAAGCACAAAACTTAAAATGAATAGAGTAGAATTTAAATATTTTCTTGCTCCTTAAAAAGCGATAATAAAATGCCGTAATACTCCCTCGTAATTTTCTACTAATTAAATTTCAATAAATATTAGATTCGAACTCGTAATTTTTAAAGTATAATGAATTATGTGCGAAAAACATTAAACATTGAACAAATAAAATTTTGTTTCAAAAAAAAGAAAATTTGAACAAGAGTAACAAGAGTAAATGCACTTTTGCTTGAATGGGAAAAACGTGTCTATTGACACTCCATTATTGAATGAACCGAAATAGACAAGGTTGTACGTTTCGGACCATTTAGACCGTTTATGGAGCTCTCTTGAATTTTGAATGCCACTTTTTTTGTCTTTTACTCAGTTTCTTAAAGTTTTGGTATATATCTGTTTTTTCGAATTAAGGAAATGTTGAGAGTGCAAAAAAGAACTAAAAAATTGAGGTTGCAAACGGCTAACACTACTAAAAACACATCTTTCAGAAAGTGCTCAGAATTTTGGGCAATGAATTGCTGGTTACTTGTTCTGTTGGAGGCAGATAGGGTTCAGATAATGGGGCGGGCCAATATTATACCCATATGCGTTGATTGAACCAAGGAGCACGTGTCCCAATAAAAGGATGCCAACAAATTAAAAGTGGGGCCCTTAGATTCTATGGTTAAATTATGGTACTTTTAGACCAAAAGATAAGGTTGTATGCATTATCATCATATCAGAAAAGGTCCAAAAATATTCCTAAACTATGTTATATAGCTCACTTTTCTCCTCCGTTAGTAAATTGGGCCAAAAATATCCTCATCGTTAGCACAATGGGCCACTAATGTCCTTCAACCTAACAACCCTCCACACAAGCCATTTTAATCCTACGTGGCATCCACGTAGCTGTGACATGGCAACCACATAAGCGGGCAGCCTTCTAAACCCGCTCCGAAACTCATTTCCAACGATGGCCTGAAACTCAACCTTTGGAGCTGGTGTTTTTGCGCGAGAAAGGGATGTTATTTTCTTCATGTTTTTGGGTGGTTTTAACTTTTAAGTGAGGTTTTACGGCTGGTTTTTGGTAGTTTTGGAATGGGGTTGAGCAGCCTTTCTTAGCTGCCATTTCGGGTCATTTTGTGGTGTTTTTGGTGCTTTAATGGTGCTGATTTTGCCAGCTTGTTTTGCTGCATTTTTTGGGGTGTCTCGTGCCTATTTCGCTGCTGAATTTGGTGATGTTTTGTGACTGAAGTTTGCTGCGTTTTCAACCGAGTTGTTAGAGCTGAAAGTGCACAAATTCATGGCTGAAACGAGCTGGACGTGAGTAGCTTTTTGGAGGAGAAAATGGTGGCTCTCATGGCTAGTGTTTTCAGCAGCAACACAGCTGTTTCGACGGCTATTTTGGGGATTGTTTTTGGACAGAGAAGAGGGCGCTTTGGTGGTAAAAATGGAGGCGCTAAAGTGAGGAAAATGGTGCTTTAAAGTTGCATTTTCATGGCTGAAAAATGGTTGAGTTTCAGGCCATCGTTGGAAATGGGTTTCGGAGCGGGTTTAGAAGGCTGCCCGCTTATGTGGTTGCCATATCACAGCTACGTGGATGCCACGTATGATTAAAATGGCTTGTGTGGAGGGCTGTTAGGTTGAAGGACATTAGTGGCCCATTGTGCTAACGGGGAGGATATTTTTTGCCCAGTTTACTAACGGTGGACAAAAGTGAGCTATATACCATAGTTCAGGGATATTTTTTGACCTTTTCCTGTGACGACCCGACCCGTCGTCTCATGTGTTACTGCTCCGTTTCCCCCATTTTATGCTTCTTCATGTTTCGTTATCGGTATGTGGTGTGTTAGAGTTGATTTGGATTGGTTTTGATAAGAAATGAGACACTTAGTCTCTTTAAGGAAGGCTTAACTTGGAAAAGTCAACCGGACGTTGACTTATGAGTTATAGGGCTCGGATGTGATTTCCGGTAATTCGGTTAGCTTCGGGAGGTGATTTGTGACTTAGGAGTACGATCGGAATTGATTTTGGAGGTCCGGTTTAGAATTAGGCTTGAATTGGCGAAGTTAGTATTTTGGCGAATTCCGGTTGATAGGTGAAAGTTTGATCCGAGGGTCAGAATGGAATTCCGAGAGTTGTTGTAGCTTCGATATGTGATTTGTGATGTGTGTGCAAAATTTCAGGTCATTCGGACGTCGTTTGGTTGGGTTTTTGATCGAATGCGTGTTTCGGAAGTTTTTAAAGAACTTAGGCTTGAATCCGATGAGAATTGATGATTTTAGTGTTGTTTGATGTGTTTTGATGATTGGAACAAGTTTGGATAATGTTTTAAGTCATGTTGGTGCTTTTGGTTGAGGCCCCGGGGTCCTCGGGGTGATTTCGAATGGCTAACGGGATAAAATTTGGATTTGGAGACTTCAAGTGTTGCTGATATCTGGTATTTTCGCTTCTGTGAGTCTTGGACCGCAGAAGCGGACCCGCTTAAGCGAGGGTTTGACCGCAGAAGCGATGAGGAGGCCTGGGCACCTGGTTCCGCAGAAGCGTTGGTGTAGCCGCAGAAGCGGAATCGCTTATGCGATGTGGTGACCGCAGAAGCGGTTTGGTTCGAGAGTGGGATTTCCGCAGAAGTGGAAAGAATAGCGCGGAAGCGGTCCCGCAGAAGCGGGATGGGGACCGCATAAGCGAAAGTGCTGGGCTGATTATTAAATATTTCCTCCGCGAGCTAGGTATTATTTTCCTCCATTGTTGAGCATCTTGAGAGCTTTTTGGGAGCAATTGAAGAGGGTTTCGACTGGAGTTTATTGGAGGTAAGACTTTTGAGTTAAAAACATGATTATTATGTGAAATTAACCTAGAAATTTAGTGAATTAAGCCTAAAATTGATGGAACTAGGGCTTGAGTTTTTGATATTTCAAATTGGGATTTGATAGGCCATTTGAGCTCGGATTTGGGAGTTCTTGGTATGTATGAACTCGTGGCGAGACGAGGAATCCGGTAATGTGAGTTTTGTAATTTTTCGAAAAGTGGGCCCGGGGCTCGGGTTTTGCTAGTTTCGAGATTTTTGCTATATTTTGATTGTTTTCGATTGGGTATTGTTCCCTTGGCATAGTGTGATGTATTCGCTCTGATTTTGGTTAGATTCGACGCGCGTGGAGGCCGATTTGAGGGGCAAAGGCGTCGCGAGCTAGAGATTTCGCTAGTTCGAGGTGAGTAATACTTGTAAATGATATCCTGAGGGTTTGAAACCCCGGATATGTACACCATAGTACTGTATTGAGGTGACTTGCACGCCGGATAGCGAGCGTGGGGTGGAGCACCGTTGGGGGATCGTGACTTGGTCCGTCCCGGTTGTTGATTTTACTGCGTAATTGACTGAAATGTACCTGATATTGTCATGATTTGGGTTGATCGCCATATTTGGGCTTCGTGCCAATCGGGCTGCACGCTGCAGTGGTGCTATATTGATATTGCACTTCGGCTGTAGGAGCCCCTCCGGAGTCTGAACCCCCACAGTGAGCGCGGGTACCCAAATGGATCGGGCTGCACGCCGCAACGGTCATATGCATTGCATTGCATTCATGCATTGGTTCCTGTTTGTAATACGTGTCATGACATTCAGCACTCTCATTTCATTGGCATCCATGCTACTTCTTGCACTGTTTACCAGACGCCCTGGTGTTAATTGTTAGTGGAGTGTTGTGCCCGAGGGGCTGACTTATGTGCTGACTTGCACTATCTGATTACGCATTCATTTGCTTAACTGTTGGAAAGGATATTTTCAAAAGAGGTTTTAACTGAGCCCAGATATTTTCTAAAGGATTTTCACAGTTTTACTGTTTCTCAAAGATTTGCACTGTCCTATATAGCATGATGGAGTGCTTTTACGTGATTTCTTACCGCTCAGTTATTATTTACTTTTATTGCTCACTGAGTTGGAGTACTCACTTTACTCCCTGCACCTCGCGTGCAGTTGCAGGTATTGTTTCACCCGGTAGCGGGTTATTAGCTGATTGAAGGTATTACTATTGTAGCTGAGCAAGGTGACCGCCAGCATTCGCGGCACCGGACGTTGTCTTTAGAATTCCAGAATTTATTTTTTGTATATTATTGGCCCTGTAGTTGTGTTCTTGTTTCTTTAGATGCTCGTGACTTGTGACACCCCGGTCGGGTTGTGTTGGGTTGTAAATACTGGTTATTATTGTCGTTAAGCTGTATTTATCTATTCATTTATGTTTAATAATTGTTAAAGAGATGATTTGGGTTAGTTGGCTGGCCTTGTCTTCACGAGAGGCTCCATCACGACCGAGTTTGGAAATTGGGCCGTGACAAGTTGGTATCAGAGCCTAGGTTACTAGGTCTCACGAGTCATGAGCATGTTTAGTAGAGTCTTGCGGAGTGGTACGGGGACGCTTGTATTTCTCCTCGGGAGGCTGCGGAACCTTTAGGAAAATCTCCCATTCTTGGAATTCTTATCGTGCGTACTTGATTCAGCTTGGAATATAACTCTTGAAATTCCTTCCACACGTCTGTATGCGCACGTGATCACTCAGTATTATATGTGCCTCGATGGCTTGCGATTCCCCGACCAAGGGGCGAAATGTGATCTTCGTGAGTATGTTGGGCCAGTCTGGAGGACTTGTGGCCGGATCTTGCCTATGGCTTGAGCACCGAGGTGCTGATTGTGTGAGCAAGTGTTTTGAACTTATACGTTCGATATTGTCCCTATTAGCCAGAATGGCGGTTGGACATCCATGTGATGAGTATGTTAGTACTGCGAGATGTATCTATATGATTTGGTAGTGACGAAGGAGCCTGCTGGATAATAGATGAACTGATAAGTGTTCGATTCCTATTGTGATTTGTTGTGTAGCCCCGAGTTATGGACGCGGGAAGAATATTTTCGTATTTCCTAGTTGGAAAGTAAAGTGCAATACATTTGGCGGTATGAGTTCAGACTCAGGAAGACTAAATTGACTGTGTAACGTATATGATGGTGGAAGGTATGCTGAAGTACTAAATTGAGGCGAAGCAGGTGGGTTATCTCCTGCGGAGTGTTCTTAAGTGGTATGATCCTTATGTGTATGTTAGAAGATCTCATGTGTAATTGAAGGGTACGTGTTGAAATTTGATAAATTCGGGTCGCTTAAGAGAGTGGACTCAGCTGATGTGGGGATGAATGCGAGGTTTGCCGAGGATTTCAGTACTAGATGATCTGTGTTTTCACAAACTAGTAGATGATTTGAGTTTAATCTCACTATGATACTGTGATATCATTAGAGTAAAAGTATTATGGGTTATTGAGTGTGTCCTGATGTATGGCTTCGAGCCAAGTTGGGGAGGCTGCTGTTGATTAGCTGATTGCACGGTTATGTGCTATGTTGGTTCCGTTTTGAGATATGCTGGCGGATCAGTTCTGGTCGTGGAAATTGAGCCGAGGATGACACGAGTGAAGCAAAATTTTGACAAAGGTTATATGGTGCTTCGTGGATGTGAGAAAATACTAGGATGTCTTTAGCTGTTGTTGATAAAGAATGCTCAGTGTATAGAGAAGGAAGATATTTGTTTGTATTCGTATGAGATCATGTTCTGCAGTGTCAGGGTGCTAATAAGGCACGAGTGGTTCTGTTCGTTAAGTCAGGTAATTTGTCGTTTGAATAAGAGTGGATGACTCTCGAGAATGGTTTTATTGTGTTCAAGATTCTACATGTAACAATCAGGTGCCTCAAGGTTGTGTATAGGGTCAGAGACTGTGTTTTCATCGGAAAGGTCAAGACTTGTGGTATTTTATGTTAATTATGGGATTCTATGTATCAGTATCTGTAAAGTAATGGTAACGAATTCAGATTCACAGGAAGTTCTTCAAAGTAAAGTATTCTGGAAGGTGGTATTTCTGGGAATAGCTGAGAGAGTATTCGGTGGCCTGTGGGTCCTAGACAGTGTGGTCTTATGTTCGAGTCTCGTGTGGTAAGCCTTGATTGAGGCATTGTGATGCTACAGCGAGGGAGAAATATCAAGTTGATGATGAACCAGAAGGGAAATTAGATAGATGGAATAGTTTGATAGTAGACTGAATCGGTATGGTAAGGATATGACTAATTCTTCGTATGTGTTCGAGGTAATGAGCTTTTACAAGCATTTTGCAGCAATGCCCTTGAGTTTTGACAGCTTGCTCAGCTTGGTTTGGATAGAAGGATTCAGTCCTGGCAGTTTAGCTTGTGCGAATGGAATTGGCAGAGATATTCTTGTCAGGTTTTACCGTGGTTTGGAGATGAATATATTTTCTATGGGTATGCGAAGCATGGAATGTGTAATGATTCTTCTTCCTAATGGGATCCGCGGAAGTTCTTGATTAGATGAGTGCAGTTCAGTTCTGAAAAAGAGTTCATAAGATTCTTAGGCGACGGGTAGCCTCAGGTAATTAAGGAAATGGTGCTGCTAAATGAAAGTGATTCGACGAGAGTATATGTCTCGGGAGAAGGGTAATGTGATTAGAGTGATGATACTATGTTAGTATTGCGATGCTTTCTTGCTAGACCGACTGTTGATATCTGATTGTGTGTGATGGCACAGGGAAAATATAGAATATCTATCGTGGGATGATTGGGTATGTGAGGTGTGATATGTATTCATACAGTGGAATCTGGGATCAGGTATAGTGATTCGTCTGCTATATGGAGTTGGAGACTAGACGTTCTCGTGTTCAGGCTATGCAGTGATTGTAGATCGTGTGTATCAGCACCGTTTAGCGGTTATCGGGATTTGGAGGCCCGAGTGGATCTTTCTTTGTTTGGTATGTTAGATTTTGGATATGATGTTGAGATGTAGACTGGTTGTCTCAGTGTTGGGTAATTCTAGACTATTGTGCTATGGGCTATGTAGGAAAATGCCACAGGTTGCATGGAGAGGTGCATCGGATTATGTTCTAGCAGAGTGGTTTGTATTCCAAAGATCAGCGGATGGCTGGGAAGGATTGCATTTCTTAATTGGGCCTTCGTGGCAGATGTCAGTACAGAGGTTTCTACCATTGATTCAGTTTCAGTATTGAGGGACTTTGCGGATGCGTTTCTTGTGCCGGGCATGTCGCCGGGCGAGCTTGTAGATTTCGGTATTGATTTGGTGCCGGGCACCTTATCGTACGACTCCGGCAGGAGTTATAGTAGTGAAAGGAGCAGCTTCAGGCTTCTTGGTAATGAGTTCATTGGTAAGCTGATTGGATACGTGTTTAGCTTGAGCTGGCTTGGTTAGCCCCGAATTGTATTGATGAGGGATAGGTTGATTCGATCGTTATTGAACTTGCTAGTGATCTGGGGAGATCTATGAGTTGCTTTTTCTGTGCTGTGAGACGTTCCGATTTGTTGGTTATGGGCACATGTGGTGCGGTTCTACTAGGGATTCATAGTGGAAGTCGAGCGAGAAGAGTACTTGAGTGTTGCTCGGTAAATGGAGTGTTGGTTATGGCCTATCGGGTTGCGTGTCGTATGTTATTTGTTTCACCGTGGGTGTAATGGATTGCTTGGTTTCAGACATCAATTTGTACGTGGCTGTCTATTCTGAGCATGGTGACTTGAGGTGTTTGATGTGTAACAGTGCTTGGATAGGATCGCGCGTTGTAGCGAGGCCACGTGGAGTTATGACCTTTCGAGGAAGATTCATGTACTCTATTTCTATGATGTGAGGCGGGGTCTCAGCCTTGTGTTGTGATGGTACTGATGAGCTTGAGGTACAGCTCTTTCGTTTGAGTCATTTGTCATGATTTGAGTATGTTCAGACCGTTTCATATTGGTGCGTGTATTATGCAAGTTGTGGCTTAGGCCTGTATTGAGGTGTCATATCACCAGAGTGGTGTGTTGGATTCGAGGTGGTCATTGGAGTTATTAATGAATACGAACAGATTTGATTTCAGCTGGTTAGAAGGATAATATCGTGGTTTGGCCCGGAAATCTGTTGTGGTATTAGTCAAAAAGGAAGTGGCTTCATGTATGGGTTATCTGAGGAATGGTTACGGTTTATCGCGTGTTTAATTTATCGTTGGCAGTATATGATAGTGTTGGAATAAGACTTTAGCTAAAATGAGGTTTTCTATCGGTATTTGGTTATTGTGGGCAACTGCTGTGAATAGAGTCTATCGTTTTGAGTGTTTGGATTATGTGGTATATCATATGGTCCCACCTGAGGTTACAGGTATGGGTTATTACAGCTGGTTCGGGTTTATTCCGAATATAGACGGGAGGTTCTGACCTTGAGTATGACTTCGGAAAGTGCAATGTTGTTCTACGGTTTATGGTCTAGATGGACTGTGAAATTTCAGCTATATTGTGTTATCAAACCTATGTGAGATAGGGTGACGTGGGATCACCCCGGGTATATGTTTGGTAAGGTCATTCAGCTATTGGTTGGCTTCTAGGACAACTCTGGGTACGCTCGAGGACGAGCGTTTGTTTATGTTGGGGAGGATGTGACGACCCGACCCGTCGTCTCATGTGTTACTGCTCCGTTTCCCCCATTTATGCTTCTTCATATTTCGTTATCGGTATGTGGTGTGTTAGAGTTGATTTGGATTGGTTTTGATAAGAAATGAGACACTTAGTCTCTTTAAGGAAGGCTTAAGTTGGAAAAGTCAACCGGACGTTGACTTATGAGTTATAGGGCTCGGATGTGATTTCCGATGATTCGGTTAGCTTCGGGAGGTGATTTGTGACTTAGGAGTGCGATCGGAATTGATTTTGGAGGTCCGGTGTAGAATTAGGCTTGAATTGGCGAAGTTAGTATTTTGGCTAATTCCGGTTGATAGGTGAGATTTAGATCCGAGGGTCGGAATGGAATTTCGAGAGTTGCTGTAGCTTCGATATGTGATTTGTGATGTGTGTGCAAAATTTCAGGTCATTCGGACGTCGTTTGATTGGGTTTTTGATCGAATGCGTGTTTCGGAAGTTTTCAAAGAACTTAGCTTGAATCCGATGAAATTGATGATTTTAGTGTTGTTTGATGTGTTTTGATGATTGGAACAAGTTTGGATAATGTTTTAAGTCATGTTGGTGCTTTTGGTTGAGGCCCCGGGGGCCTCGGGGTGATTTCGGATGGCTAACGGGATGAAATTTTGATTTGGAGACTTCAAGTGTTGCTGATATCTGGTATTTTCGCTTCTGCGAGTCTTGGACAACAGAAGCGGACCCGCTTAAGCGAGGGATTGACCAAAGAAGCGGTGAGGAGGCCTGGGCGCCTGGTTCCGTAGAAGCGTTGGTGAAGCCGCAGAAGCGGAATCGCTTATGCGATGTGGTGACCGCAGAAGCGGTTTGGTTCGAGAGTGGGATTTCCGTAGAAGCGGAAGGAATAGCACGGAAGCGGTCCCGCAGAAGCGGGATGGGGACCGCATAAGCGAAAGTGCTGGGCTGATTATTAAATATTTCCTCCGCGAGCTAGGTATTATTTTCCTCCATTGTTGAGCATCTTGAGAGCTTTTTGGGAGCAATTGAAGAGGGTTTCGACTGGAGTTTATTGGAGGTAAGACTTTTGAGTTAAAAACATGATTATTATGTGAAATTAACCTAGAAATTTAGTGAATTAAGCCTAAAATTGATGGAACTAGGGCTTTAGTTTTTGATATTTCAAATTGGGATTTGATAGGCCATTTGAGCTCGGATTTGGGAGTTCTTGGTATGTATGAACTCGTGGCGAGACGAGGAATCCGGTAATGTGAGTTTTGTAATTTTTCGAGAAGTGGGCCCGGGGCTCGGGTTTTTCTAGTTTCGAGATTTTTGCTATATTTTGATTGTTTTCGATTGGGTATTGTTCCCTTGGCATAGTGTGATGTATTCGCTCTGATTTTGGTTAGATTCGACGCGCGTGGAGGCCGATTTGAGGGGCAAAGGCGTCGCGAGCTAGAGATTTCGCTAGTTCGAGGTGAGTAATACTTGTAAATGATATCCTGAGGGTTTGAAACCCCGGATATGTACACCATAGTACTGTATTGAGGTGACTTGCACGCCGGATAGCGAGCGTGGGGTGGAGCACCGTTGGGGGATCGTGACTTGGTCCGTCCCGGTTGTTGATTTTACTGCGTAATTGACTGAAATGTACCTGATATTGTCATGATTTGGGTTGATCGCCATATTTGGGCTTCGTGCCAATTGTTTGAATCCTTCAGGGATTGATATTACAGTTTTCGCATTACTTATGCATATTATTTGATCTTGGTCCAAGGTTTTAAGTACTGTTTCGCAAACTCAGCCATCTTTCTAAGATTTGAAAACTTAAATGATATTTTACTGACGTTTTGAGTTGAGAACTGTTATTTATTATTGCCCAAGGGGCTTATGTGCATTTCTGGACCGAGCATGGATCGGGCTGCGCGCCGCAGCTGTGTTATATGTGCGTTTCTGGATTGAGGATGGATCGGGCTACACGCCGTAGCGGTGCTATATTGATATTGCGCTTGGGCTGTTGGAGCCCTTCCGGAGTCTGAACCCCCACAGTGAGCGCGGGTACCCAAATGGATCGGGCTGCACGCCGCAACGGTCATATGCATTGCATTGCATTCATGCATTGGTTCCTGTTTATAATACGTGTCATGACATTTAGCACTCTCATTTCATTGGCATCCATGCTACTTCTTGCACTGTTTACCAGACGCCCTGGTGTTAATTGTTAGTGGAGTGCTGTACCCGAGGGGCTGACTTATGTGCTGACTTGCACTATCTGATTACGCATTCATTTGCTTAACTATTGGAAAGGATATTTTCAAAAGAGGTTTTAACTGAGCCCAGATATTTTCTAAAGGATTTTCACGGTTTTACTGTTTCTCAAAGATTTGCACTGTCCTATATAGCATGATGGAGTGCTTTTACGTGATTTCTTACCGCTCAGTTATTATTTACTTTTATTGCTCGCTGAGTTGGAGTACTCACTTTACTCCCTACACCTCGCGTGCAGTTGCAGGTATTGTTTCACCCGGTTGCGGGTTATTAGCTGATTGAAGGTGTTACTATTGTAGCTGAGCCAGGTGACCGCCAGCGTTCGCGGTACCGGACGTTGTCTTTAGAATTCCAGAATTTATTTTTTGTATATTATTGGCCCTGCAGTTGTGTTCAGGTTTCTTTAGATGCTCGTGACTTGTGACACCCCGGTCGGGTTGTGTTGGGTTATAAATACTGGTTATTATTGTCGTTAAGCTGTATTTATCTATTCATTTATGTTTAATATTTGTTAAAGAGATGATTTGGGTTAGTTGGCTGGCCTTGTCTTCACGAGAGGCGCCATCACGACCGAGTTTGGAAATTGGGTCGTGACATTTCCGTTATTATATTAATGGTTGCACGGAAGGTAAAATAAACTATGTAAGACGTGATAGGGGTATTTATTCCAAAATATTTGAAAATAGAAAGTATTTATTATTGTACCTTTCTTTTTTTGAGTAAACAGGAAATAATATATTAAATAGCTAATTGTTGCTTACATGGCCTTCATAGTTTGCGTCGCTAAGGACACTTTTGTTTCCTAGGCTTGCTAAAATATTACAAGCTTCAAAAGATATAGTCTTAGTACATAAAGGGAGATCATATTTTTCACTATCCACTAGAGAATAGACATAGCCAGGTGGTAAAACAAAAACTTCTTTACTTTTCTTCCTTGCTTTTCCTGCTAATTCATGTGCAATCCTATTCCCTTGCCTGAACGTGTGCTGGAGGATGACCTTCCGTTGGTGCATGGACAACCTGCATTTAACAATAAGGTTATTATAAAGTTTGTTTCCTTGATGGATGGATTGGATGACCTCCGTGGAGTCCGTTTCTATTTCAAGCGGAAACATGCCCCGTTCTTCTACTGTTTTTAAACCTTCTTTGAGAGCCTTTATTTCTGCATGTAAGGAGCCTGAAGCCTTAGTAGTTTTGGCAAAGCCTACCATCCAATTCCCATGTGTATCTCTGATTATCCCTCCAATGCCGGCATGGTCATTTTGATTTTTAAAACTGGCATCAATATTAAGTTTGAACCAACCACTAGGTGGTTTGCTCCATTTAACAGAGATTGCAAAAGTAGTACAGTTGTTTGTGGATTTTTCAGTTAAAAAGTGAAACTCATTAGCCTTTTGTATGACGTGGTTAATGCTTACTGAAAATTTTGTATTATTGTGATTGTTGTTGTTTCTATTAACCCAAATTTGCCAAATTGCAAAAGGAAGTGTAAAACTCCAATCTAGGGGATTGTTTGGGAGATTGATACTCATGTTTTGAATTTGAAGAAGCCAGTGCCTATTAGTATTGGTATCAAGGTCTTTGTATCCTAATTTTTTCCAAAAGAGTTTGACAGCTTGACACTGCAAAAAGATATGGCTAGGAGTCTCTTCTTCTTGGGTATTACATATAGCGCACATAGGGTCTATGTTCATGCCAATATGTGAGAGGTATTTTCTGCATGCGATCCTATTATGGAGGCATTGCCATAGGAAAATTTTTATCTTATTAGGGCAGTTAAGATTCCATATCCAAGCGAAGTCTAGTTCGTTTGAAGAGGGTGTCTCTATGAGGGCATAACAAGACTTAGAGGTAAAAGATCCCTTAGTGGTTAGGGACCATATGGGTATATTACTGATGGGTCCTTTTTTACGGATATATGTTTTAAGGATATTGTCTTTTATATTATTTGGGAGGTTAAAGCTAAGTTTTTCAAAATGCCATTGCTTTTTGTCCCAAATTTCTCTTTATTTGGTGGAGTGCACTGCATAGGGTAAAGGACCCCTTATTTCTCCTCTAAGGGTATCCATATTGGTGATCCACCTAGAATCCCAAATGTTAATATTGGAGAGATAATGCGGGGACCAAGTGATGCCCTTTGAACATAACTCCCATCCCTTTTGGATGCTTTTCCAAATGAAGGAATTTTTGTTTGTTCTTTTGTTTCTACAATAAGAGTTGATAATTAAGCGAGCCCAAGGGATTAGAGGATTTGTTAGAAGTCTCCATGAGAGAGATGCCAATGTACACAAGTTTTTTGATTTGGCCGTATGGATTCCTAGGCCACCTTGATTTTTTGGTTGGCATATTTTAGATGTGTTCAAGATTCTACAGGAAACAATCGGGTATCTCAAGGTTGTGTATGTGGTTAGAGACTGTATTTTCATTGGAAGGAGGTCAAGACTTGTGGTATTTTTATGTTAATTATGGGATCCTATGTATCGGTATCTGGAAGGTAATGGTAACGAATTCAGATTCGCAGGAAGTTCTTCAGAGTAAAGTATTCTGGAACGTGATGTTTTTTGAGATATTGAGAGAGTATTCAGCGGCTTATGGGTTTTAGACAGTGTGGTCTTGTGCTTGGGTCTCGGGTAGTGAGCTGGGTTGAGAAATTGTGGTACTACAGCAGGAGGGAATATCAAGTTGATGATGAGTCAGAAGAAAGATTTAGATAGATGGAGTAGCTTGTTAATAGACCGAATCGGTGTGGTTAGGATATGATCAATTCTTTGCACATGTTCGAGGTAATGGGTTCTTACACGTGTCTTGCAGCTATGCTCTTGGGTTTTGATGGCTTGCTTAGCTTGGTCGAGTTAGAAGGATTCCGTCCGGGCAGTTTAATTTATGCAAACGGAATTGAGAGAATTCTTGTTGATTTCTACCGTGGTTGAAGAGGTGCATTTTCTACGAATATGAGAGACATGGAATGTGTGGTGATTTTTCTTCTAGATAGGATCAATGAAAGTTCTGGAATAGTTGAGTGCATAGATGTCTGTGGCTCGGAAGGGAGATAAAAGTTTTCCTGTTATCCTTGGATGGTATGGTATATGCGGTGTGTTGTGGAGGATCGAGATTTGCGTGTATGAGGTTTCAGTTCACTTCTGGAAGGAAGTTCATAAACGCTTAGGCAACGAGTAGCCTCAGATAATCAGGAGAAATGGTACTGCCAATTGGAAGTGATTTTTACGAGAGTATATGTCTTAGAAAAAGAGTAATGTGATTAAACTGACGATATTTTGATAGTATTGCGGCACTTTCTTGTTGGATCGACTATTGATATTCGCGTTTCCTTCACGGCATAGAAGAATTTTAGAATATCTTTCGTAGAATGATTGGGTACCTGAGGCGTGATATGTATTCGGACGGCAGAATTTGGGATCAGGTAGGGTGACTTGTGTGCTACACGGAATTGGAGACCAGAAATTCTCACATTCAGGCTATGTTGTGATTCTAGATCGTTTGTCTCAGCATTGTTTAGTGATTGCCGAGAATTTGAGGCCCGAGTGGATATTTCTTTGCTAGGTATGTTAGATTTTAGATATGATATTGGGGTGTTTCCGTGTTGTGTTATTCTGGGCTATCACGGTGAGATGGCGTTGTTGGCTATGTCGGGAGATACCACGGATTTAGTGGCGATGTTCGACGGATTATGTCCTATTGGGATTTTTTATATTTTGAAGACCCAGCGGGCGGCTGGGAAGGATTTGTCTCCCTTATTTGGGCTCTTATGATGAGTGTTCTATCTTGAGTCGGCTTGGTTGGCTCCGAATGACATCGTTGAGGGAGGTATTGATCCGACCGTTGTTGAGCTTATCAGTGATCGGGGGAGATCGATGAGTTACCTTTCTTTGGCGAGATGTTATGGTTTGTTGGTTATAGGCACATATGGTGCAGTTCAATTGGGGTCTTTTAGTGGGATTCGAGCGGGAAGAGTAAGTGAGCGATGCTTAGTGAACGGCGTATCGGTTATGTCCTATCGAGTTGCGTGGCGTATGTTATTTGTTTCACCGTGGGTGTAATGATTTTCCTTGGCTCCAGACATCAAATTGTGCGTGGCTGTCGATTTTAAGCATAGTGACTTAGGGTGTTTCATGTGTAACAGTGTTTGGATAGGATCGCGCATTGTACTGAGGCTGCGTGGAGATATGACCTTCCGGAGTAGATTCATGTGTTCTATTTCTATGATGTGAGACGGGGTCTCAGCCTTGTGTTTTGATGGTACTGATGAGCTTGAGGTACATCTTTTCGTTTGAGTCATTTTCATGATTTGAGTATGTTCAGACTGTTTCTTATTGGTGCGCGTATTATGCGAATTGTGGATTAGGCTTGTATTGAGGTGTCATATCACCAGAGTGGTGTGATGGATTAGAGGTGATCGTGGGGTCACCAATGAATATGAACGGATTTGATTTCAGCTCGGAATCTGCTGTGGTATTAGTCGAAAGGGAAGTGGCTTCATGGTTACGGTTTATTGCATGTTTCATTTATCGTTGGCAGTATATGAAAGTGTTGGAATAAGAACTTAGTTGATAAGAGGTTTTCTACCGGTATTCGGGTGTTGTGGGCAACTGTTGTGAATAGAAGTTATCGTTTCGAGTGTTTGGGTTATGTAGTATATCATATGATTGCACCTGAGGTTGCAGGTATGGGTTATTACAGCTAGTTCGGGCTTATTCTAGGTATAGATGTGAGGTTCGGATCTTGTGTATGATTCCAGAAAGTGCAATGTGGTTCTATGGTTTATGGGCTGGGCTGAATTGTGTGATTTTTGTTAAAACTTGTTATCAGACCTATATGGGATAGGGTGATGTGGGATCACCCCCGGGTATATGCATGGTAAGGTTATTCATCGATTGGTTGCCTTTTAGAACAGCTCTGGGTACGTTCGAGGACGAACGTGTGTTTAAGTGGGGGAGGATGTGAAGACCCGGCCCGTCGTCACGTGAGTTACCGCCCCGTTTTCCCTATTTTTCTGCTTCCTTATGTTTCATTATAAGAGTCTTGGGTGAACGAGTTGAATTGGATTGGTTTTAGATGGGAATGAAACACTTAGTCTCTTTAAGGAAGGTTTGTATTGGAAAAGTCAACCGGATGTTGACTTATGAGTTAGAGGGCTCGGATGTGATTTTCAGTGTTTCGGTTAGCTTCGGGGGATGATTTGTGACTTAGGAGTGTGATCGGAATTGATTTTAGAGGTCCAGTATAGAATTAGGCTTGAATTGGCGAAGTTAGTATTTTGGTGAATTCCGGTTGATAGCTGAGATTTTGTTCGAGGGTCGGAATGGAAGTCCGAGAGTTGCTACAGCTTCGTAAGGTGATTTTGGATGTGTGTGCAAAATTTCAGGTCATTCGGAGGTGTTTTGGTCGGGTTTTTGATCAAATGCATAATTTGGAAGTTTTAGAAGAACTTAGGCTTGAATCCGATGTAAGTTGATAGTTTTGGTGTTGTTTGTGGTGTTTTGATGATTGGAGCAAGTTTTAATGATGTTCTAGGATGGGTTGGTGATGTCCCGGGGAATTTCGGCACATTTCAATACTAATTGCTTAGATTTTAACTGGTTTTAATGCAATTACCTCCTTTACTTATGTAATTTTGGTGTTTTTACAGTACATAAGGACTAAGGACCCAAGAGCATGGAAATGAAAGCAAAAAAGACAAGAAAAGAGCAAAATGTAGGAAAAATGCGGTTCTGCGACGCATTATGCGATCGCAGATCACATATGTGAGCCGCATAATCGACACTAATATCGCAGACAAAAGCAGAGTTCTGGGCAAATCTCAAGTCAATAATGTTGTCCATTATGCGACCGCAGAACCTGTCTGCGAGCCGCAAAGTGGACCGCAAACCACCCATGTAGGTTGCTGAAGGACGAATGTGCGGTGCAAAATGCGATCGCATTTCTATAATGCGAATCACAGATTTGGAATGCGATGAAAATCTGAAAACTAGGGTTTCAGTCTGCGATGGGACATCCAAAATGCGGACCGCATGTCACTTATGCGACAAGAATGCGGCCGCATTTCTGACCTGAAAGGATATTTTTGTCCGTTTTCTGCCCCGATTTTCAGTCCACTATAAATAGCTTTACGATGTTTTTGTGGGCTCATCTTGTCTAGTTTTTGAGCTACATTCCAAGACTTAAATATTCTTCACTTTTGGAATCTTGTGGGTCAAGAATCTTCACTTTGTAAGCTTTATGGCAATTAATATTTTCTTGTTTTGTATTTTAGGATGAGTAGCTCACTTTAAATACTAAGGTTGTGGACCCTAAATGAGTGTTATGATAATGGGTGTTTAATATTGAATATATATATATATAATGGTTGGTTGATATCTATTTATTTCTCATTCTTCATTTATTGTTGGTAGTTGCAAACATTAACAAATACCATTAAATTCTTGCTTTGCTTGGGAAAGTGGGTTAGAATTTGGAAGAAGTAAATAGCAATTGCGACTTTTACATTTCGAAAAATTATAAAGAGCAAATACTACCCAACTGTTGGGAAATATTGGGTAGTCATTTAGACATCATTTGCATATCAAAAGGGCCTTCCATTAGAAATATATCATATTAACACTAATAGCATTACACTTCATTAAAGGGGACACAACCTTGGTTTCTTTAATCCAATTATTCACTCTTAATATTCCAACTAGTTGTTACTTTAAAACAAACTCAATCCATACTCTTGTTACTATTAATTCACACTCTTGTTACTGTTAACTGAATAGAATTACGACTTTAGTCGAGCAACACACTATTCGAGTAACCTTTTCACACATATTCCCTGTGGGATTCGACCCCAACCTTGTTGGGTTACTATATTTGACATCGACCGCCTTACACTATTTCTTAAAGTGTAATTTGAGCGTATCAAATTTTGGTTGTACATTGAGTGTAAGATCATATACCTCAAAGTGTGTGTGCTAAATTATTCAAGCTCCAAAAAGAAAACATGTAAAAAAAAAACTTTTGTATGATTATAAATTATGGAGCCTTGAAGAAAATGAGAGAGGTAGTTAAGGTGGTTCTACGGTGGGAACTAAATGCCAATGAGGCTTTGTGGGTTGAAAAGAAACATAGTGCCAAAGAATGAAAAATGTGAGTAGTGTTCAAGGAGGGTTAAGTCACTTGCACCCAAATGCTTATCCTACCCTTCCCTAAACCTACATTACAAGCTTAAAAAGTCCTTATGGGATCTCCAACCGAGCGTTCATAGAATAAAGCGATGGATTAAAATAAGGGCAAGCCTATGGTATGGTATGTTGAAACACTTGAAACTCTTTTCCGAGAGCGAGTGTCTTTTTGAATTCGTCCCTTTTTGTTTTGTTGTCATTGTATATAGTGTGATGTTGGGACTTTCTTTCTAGTGAGGGCACATGAACTGTAAGGTTGAATATAAGTTGAGCTTTGGAGTCAAATACAAGTGCACTCAGCTGAGGGTAGCACTTAGTCACCTTGTCGGAGGCTCAAAAATTCACAAGTTGATTAGTTTTCCTTGTATATATTGATTGGTTCAGGAAGGGTAAAACAATAGAAGTCACATGCTTGAAGTACAAGCAATAAACACCACTCATGGTCATTTTTGGTTCATGTTCTGTAAATAGAGTCTAGAATATGATAGTGTCGTGTTAATTGCTTGAGGACAAGCAAGAGTTTAAGTTGGGGGTGTTGATGTGCCGGGGAATTTCGGCACATTTCAATACTAATTACTTAGATTTTAGCTGGTTTTAATGGAATTACCTCCTTATGTAATTTTTGTGTTTTTACAGTACATAAGGACTAAGGACCCAAGAGCATGGAAATGAAAGCAAAAAGACAAGAAAAGAGCAAAATGTAGCAAAAATGCGGTTCTGCGACGCATTATGCGATCGCAGATCACATATGCGAGCCGCATAATCGACACTCATATCGCAGACAAAAGCAGAGTTCTGGTCAAATCTCAAGTCAAGAATGCGGTCCATTATGCGACCGCAGTGCCTGTCTGCGAGCCGCAAAGTGGACCGCAAACCACCCATGAAGGTTGCTGAAGGACGAATGTGCGGTGCAAAATGCGATGGCATTTCTACAATGCAAACCGCAGATCTGGAATGCGATGAAGATCTGAAAACTAGGGTTTCAGTCTGCAATGGGGACGTCCAAAATCTGGACTACATGTCACTTATGCGAAAAGAATGCGGCCGCATTTCTGACCTGAAAGGGTATTTTTGTCCATTTTCTGCCCCGATTTTTAGTCCACTATAAATAGCTTTATGATGTTTTTGTGGGCTCATCTTGTCTAGTTTTTGAGCTACATTCCAAGACTTAGATATTCTTCACTTATGGCATCTTGTGGGTCAAGAATCTTCACTTTGTAAGCTTTATGGCAATTAATATTCTCTTGTTTTTGTATTTTAGTATGAGTATCTAACTTTAAATACTAAGGTTGTGGACCCTAAATGGGTGTTATGTTAATGGGTGTTTAACATTGAATATATATATAATGGTTGGTTGATATCTATTTATTTCTCATTCTTCATTTATTGTTGGTGGTTGCAAACATTAACAAATGCCATTAAATTCTTGCTTTGCTTGGGAAAGTGGGTTAGATTTGGGAAGAAGTAAATAGCAAATACTCAAGGCTTTAAACCTTGTTTAATGAAATCACTTAGGAATAAGTGTGTTTTATTAGGCATAAAATGATTGTTCTTAATTGCGACTCTTTTACATTTGGAAAAATTATAAAGAGGAAATACTACCCAACTATTTGGAAATATTGGGTAGTCATTTAGACATCATTTGCATATCAAAAGGGCCTTCCATTAGAAATATATTATATTAACACCGATAGCATTACACTTCATTAAAGGGGACACAACCTGTCACAACCTAAGTTCACCAATCGTGAACATGTCATGATGACACCTAGTCCCCATGACCAGGTAAGCCTAATGTTGCGGAAATATAATAATTGCGGAAAAATAGAGAAAATAAATTAAATATCTAAAGGAAACTGCACTGAATGCCGCTCGGCATGTACATCTCAATTTCACAAGTCTAGAACAATTCCTAAAGACCCGGAAACTCACGGGCAACACAGGCTATAGAAGTGTATAGTAAAGGCTCCAAACTCAAGAATATCTAACAACCAGAAGAAAGAAAACTAAATACTAATGTTAGAGTAAGAGGGAGACTCATCGGTCTGCGGACGCAGCAGATCTAACTCGAAGTTTCCGTAGTCCTCCTGCCTCACTGATAGTGCGCCTGAGTAGAGGTACCTGGATGATCTGCACATGAAAAACATGCGCAGGAAGGGCATGAGTACACCACAGCGGTACTCAGTAAGTGCCAAGCCTAACCTCGGTTGGGTAGTGACGAGGAAGGTCAGGGCCCTACTGAGATAAAACATAATAAGTAATAAGATAACGAAAACAGTTTAAATAAAGTCTATAGCGAGAATCAAAACCAGATAAATATGGTAGAACAGTAATAGAAAGCAAAGGTAACAATACAATGAAGACGACTCTCGACATAGAATAATAGCCGGGGATCTCTCGGTAT
Source organism: Nicotiana attenuata (assembly GCF_001879085.1). Lineage (NCBI taxonomy): Eukaryota > Viridiplantae > Streptophyta > Magnoliopsida > Solanales > Solanaceae > Nicotiana > Nicotiana attenuata. The sequence continues at coordinate 196,274 of NW_017671155.1, read as the reverse complement.
CCCGAGCATCTCTTAGTATCCTCATCATATGCACCAGGGATCTCTTGGTATCCCGAGGATCTCTTGGTATCCTCATCATCTACACCGGGGATCTCTTAGTATCCCGAGGATCTCTTGGTATCCTCAATAAGTAAGCCGGGGATCTCTTGGTATCTCGAGGATCTCTTGGTATCCTCAATAAGTAAGCCGGGGATCTCTTGGTATCCCGAGGATCTATTGGTATCCTCAATAAGTAAGCCGGGGATCTCTTGGTATCCCGCACCCTCAATCCAAAATATATCAAGTACAGGGGGATCTCCCGGGAAGCCGTCCTGTAGTCCCAATTTAAACACACAACAACAACAACTCATAATCTCATAATAAATGCTAAAACCAGTGTAAGTAATAGTAATTTCTAGCCTAACATGCTTCACAGTGTGCAAATAGTACAGTTAAACAATTAAGCAAGTAAATCAGCTAAACATGTTTCTCTAAGCTAGCACAGGTTTAAACTTACAGTCTAAAATGAACAAGTAAACAGGAAATCTCAATTTAACTACTTCAAGTAGAAACGGGTTTACAACAATTAGCTCAAGTACGCGCTCGTCACCTCACGTACGAGGCATTCAAATATTCAATGATCATGTCCTAAGGGGAAGGGTCCCCCACACAAGGTTAGACAAACCACTTAGCTCGAACCAGCTCAATATCACTAGGAATCACGCCTTTGCCACGAGTATCCGACTCCAAATGGCCCAAATCTATTCAATTCAATTACATATCATAAATAATATTGCAAACAACTGACTCCACTATTAAAATTAAAGCTAGGGCGCAAAAATAGGTAAAATGACCAAAACGCCCCTCCAGCCAACGTCTCGGAATCGAATAATTTTCACATTTTCAGAACCCTCGTACTCTCACGAGTCCAACCATATAGAAATCTCCCAAATTGGAGGTCAATTGCTCACTCAAAACCCAATAGTTTGGTCTAAGAAGTTTTAACCAAATTCTTCAAGTTTTAACCCCAAATTCGAATTTTAATGATGGATTTAACTACAAAATGATGAAATATAACTAGAGGGGATTAAAGAAACGTTACCCACAAATTTCCTCTTCAAAACCCTCTGAAAATCGCCTTTACCCGAGCTCAAATTGAGTTTTCTAACATATGAAATCAAAACCCTCGAATTTCTATATCTACACAGTCATTTCCGCTTCTGCGGACAAGGGACCGCTTCTGCGGTCCCGCTTATGCGGAAAATCAACCGCTTCTGCGGTTTTCACTTAATGGACCAGATTCCGCTTCTGCAGACAAACAACCGCTCCTGCGGAATAGTGACCGCTTTTGCGGTTCCTAAGGGGGAAGGCCAATCTCGCTTCTGCGATGAGGAAGCCGCTTCTGCTGCTCCTCTTCTGCGGTTCCCAAGCCACAGAAGCGAAAATACCAGAAGGAACAAAAATACCAGCTGCTGCAACACTTAGAAATTATCTCCGTTAACCACCCGAATTCATCCCGAGGCCCCCGGGACCTCAACCAAAAGCACCAATACCACCTAATACCTTATTCGAACTTGTACCAATCCTTAAAACACCTAAAACAACATCGGAAACCCGATTAAATCAAAGATTCAAGCCTAAGAACTTCAAATTCTAACAAAACACGCTTTCGATCAAAAACCTAACCAAACCTCGTCCGAATGACCTGAAATTTTCCACACACATCCCAAATAACATGACGGAGCTACTGCAACTTTCGGAATTCCAATCCGATCAAAAACTCACTATCGGACCGGAAACTTCAAAAATTCAAACTTCGGCATTTCAAGCCTAAATGAGCTACGAGCTCCCAAAATACATTCCGAACATGCTCCCAACCCCGAAATCACCTAACGGAGCTAACGGAACCATCGGATTTCCATTTCGAGGTCGTCTTCAGTCTGTTCCGATTACGGACCATTTTTCAACTCTTAAGCTCTCATTTAGGGACTATGTTTCCCAAAGCACTCCAAATCCTAACGCCGAATGTCCCGGCAAACCAAAATAGCAGAAATGAACTTAGGGGAAGCAGTTAATGGGGGATTGGGGCGTAAATTCCAAAATGACCAGCCGGGTCGTTACACAACCTTGGTTTCTTTAATCCAATTATTCACACTCTTAATATTCCAACTAGTTGTTTCTTTAAAACAAACTCAATCCATACTCTTGTTACTATTAATTCACACTCTTGTTACCGTTAACTGAACAGAATTACGACTTTAGTCGAGCAACACATTATTCGAGTAACCTTTTCACACCTATTCCCTGTGGGAATCGACCCCAACCTTGTTGGGTTACTATATTTGACATCGACTGCCTTACACTATTTCTTAAAGTGTAATTTGAGCGTATCAAATTTTGGCGCCGTTGCCGGGGAATATGGTTTTGAAATTACTATTTATTGTGCGCTTTACTTTACGTCTTATTCTATTCCATCACTCTTCGCTTGCTTTGCTTGGTGTTAGTAGGAAAACATGTCTGACTACGAGGAAGAAGTGGAAGAAAATCCTTTTGCGGACATAGATGAGTACATTGACGATACAAATGCTATTGTACCTCCGGCTATTGGTGCCTCAACTTTCAAAGTGGAACATGGTCTAATCCTAATGCTTAAAGCGGAGGGGTTTTTCAAGAATTCTACTGATGATGATCCAACACAACACCTTAGGAACTTCTTGGGAGCATGTGCTATGCATAAGCAGAACAATGTCTCAGATGATGCCCTAAGGTTGAGGGTCTTCATGTACTTACTAGTTGGAGACGCAAGGAGGTGACTTCAAAACTTGCCACCAAATTCCATTCGGTCTTGGCCTGAACTTGTCCGGGCATTTATAGCAAATTGGTCCCCACAGAGCAAGAAGTCTGAGCTTCGAGATAAGATTTTCTTCTTCAAGCAACAACCAGGGGAACACCTACATGAGGCATGGGATCGATTCCAATTATATTTGGTGAGGTCTCCCAATCATGGCTTTCCAGATTCCATCTTGCTAGAGAAATTTTATATGGGTTTGGATCTTATGAACCAAGCTATAGCGAAGAATGCGGCGGACAGATCGTTTTTGGACAAGTCATTTGCAAGAGTTACGCAAATACTTGACAAGATGGAAAAATACAATCACGCTTGGCATTCTGAGGATACTTCGGGCGGAGTTACATATGGTTCTCCTTCCTTGACAAACTTGATCAAGGAAAATCAAGAGAGGGACCAAATAATTGCAGGGTTGGCCACAAATGTAAATGTGTTGACAAAAATGTTCACGGAAAATCAAACAAAAAAGGTGAATATAGTCGAGGATGTGCAACCCATCTCCAATGAAGAGTTTGAAGAAGCTAACTACATCAACAACCCTCAAGGAGGGTATCAAAGACAACATTATCAGGGTCAGGGGCAACAAAGTCAATAGAGGCCAAACCCGCAAGGGCAAGGCAACCAATAATGGAGACATGACCAAGGTGGCTCAAACCAAGGGAATTGGAACAACAACAACAACTTTTCTAACCGGAGTTCAAACCCCTATGTTCCTTCAAAGGGTCAATATTCAAACCAAGGGTCTTCTAGTGAATCTAACTTGGAAGCTATGCTTGAGCGAGTGTTGCAAAATCAAGAAAAATCCGATGCTTCCATGAGGAACATGACCGAGTTTGTTGGATCTCATACCGCCTCCATCGAAAAGTTGGAGATGCAAATGAGTGACCTCTCCAAAGAGCAAAATCCAAAACAAAAGGGAACACTCCCTGGTGACACGATTGCAAATCCAAGTGGTAGTGGGAGTGGCCCAACTTCTCACATCATGGCAATCACTTCTAGGAGTGGGAAAGTGCTACACAGAGAGGGTTAACAAACGGTTGAAGAAGAAGAGTCCGAACAAAGGGTTGAGGTTGAAGAGCCAACTATTGTCGAGGTTGAAAAGATTCCGGAGGAGTTGAAAGTGCAAAAAGAGCACCGGGAAGAGGTGAAGGAAAAAGTGAAAGAGACACAAAAAGCTCTTCCACCTATTCCTAGACCTCCCCCCCCATTTCCTCAAAGTCTCGCGAGAAAGATTGATGATAGCAATCTTGAAAAATTCTATGACATTCTCAAGCAATTAACGGTGAATATTCCATTTGTCGAAGCCTTTCAAGAGATGCCGGGGTTTGCTAAATATTTAAAGGATTTGATCACCAAAAAGAAGACTACAAAGAATGAGGTAGTAAACATGACTCACCGGGTTAGCTCTATTATTGCCACAACCAAAGTCCAAAAGAAACAAGACCCGGGAGCTTTCACCATTCCTTGCACCATCGGGGCCCGTGATTTTGCAAGAGCCTTATGTGATAATGGGGCTAGCCTCAACTTAATGCCTCTTGCCATCTATAAGCAAGCGGGGTTAGGTATGCCAAGGCCCACTAGTATGAGATTTCAAATGGCCGATCGGTCAATCAAACACCCGGTGGGAATTGTTGACGATGTACTTGTAAAAGTAGGGAAGTTTCATTTGCCCGCTGATTTTGTAATTCTTGATTGTGCGGTTGATAAAGAAATCCCTATCAATTTGGGGAGACCATTCCTAGCCACGGGAAGGGCACTCATGGATTCGGAGCGGAATGAAATTATATTCCGGGTAAATGATGAAGAAGTCACATTTCAAGTGAGCAAGGGTATGCAACTACCCCATGAGTATGAAAGCATTTCAGTGATAGATGTATTTGATGAGGTAGAAGGTGACGTCGAAATGAAAATGGAAGAACAATGCCTAGGTGAGGCATTGGCGGCTATCTTGGTTAACTTTGATGGTGAAGACATGGATGGGTACATGGAGTCGGTATATGCATTAGAGGGTCTTGGATCCTATACTTATACTCCGACAAAGCTTTCTCTTGACTTGGAGAATAGGGCCACACCTCCTGCCAAGCCATCAATCATTGAGCCACCACAACTAGAGCTCAAGCCACTCCCCCCGTACCTAAGGTATAAATTTCTTGGCTCTAATGATACTTTACCCGTAATCGTTTCGTCTTTGTTAAATGATGTGCAGGTAGAGCAATTATTGGAAGACTTGAAGGAGCATAGGCAAGCCATTGGATGGACAATTGCGGACATCCGAGGGATTCCCGCGGGAATTTGTGAACACAAGATCCAATTGGAGAGTGACATGAAACCAAGTGTGGAGCATCAACGATGGTTGAACCCGTCAATGCAAGAGGTAGTAAAGAAAGAAATCATCAAGTGGTTGGATACCGGGGTGGTCTACCCTATTGCCGATAGTTCTTGGGTGAGCCCAGTGCAATGTGTACCGAAAAAGGGAGGCATGAACGTAATTGAAAATGATAAAAATGAGCTCATCCCAACAAGAACGGTGACCGATTGGAGGGTGTGTATGGATTATTGGAAGCTCAACAGTGCAACATGCAAAGACCATTTCCCTATGCCTTTTATTGATCAAATGCTTGATCGGCTAGCGGAAAGGTCATTCTATTGTTTCCTTGATGGATATTCCGGTTACAACCAAATCAACATCGCATTGGAGGTTCAAGAGAAAACAACATTCACTTGTCCCTATGGAACTTTTTCCTTTAGTCGGATGCCATTTGGTTTGTGCAATGCTCCAGCTACTTTTCAAAGGTGCATGATGTCCATTTTCTCCGACATGGTGGAGGATTTTCTAGAGGTCTTCATGGATGACTCCTCGGTAGTAGGTGACTCTGTTGAGCATTGTCTTAACAATCTTAGACAAGTGCTTAAGAGATGTGAGGAAACCAACCTTGTGTTAAATTGGGAGAAATGCCACTTCACGGTGGATGAAGGCATCGTATTGGGGCATAAAATTTCAAAGCGTGGCATTGAGGTTGACCGGGCTAAGATCGAGATTATTTCCAAGCTTCCTCCACCTACTTCCGTGAAAGGTGTTCGAAGTTTCTTAGGGCATGCCGGATTTTATAGGCGGTTCATCAAGGATTTTTCCAAAATTGCAAATCCTATGTGCAAGCTCCTTGAGAAAGACGCCAAATTTGTGTTTGATGAAAAATGCCTCAAAGCTTTTGAGGAATTGAAGCTAAGGCTCACCACGACACCTATTATTGTCACACCCGATTGGTCTCTTCTTTCGAGCTCATGTGTGACGCTAGTGGTGTAGCTATTGGAGCAATGTTTGGCCAACGTCACAACAAGGCTCTCCACCCGGTCTATTATGCAAGCAAGACACTCAATGGGGCGCAAATGAATAACATGGTGACTGAACAAGAGCTTCTCGCCATTGTTTATGCCTTTGAGAAGTTGCGGGCTTATTTGTTGGGATCCAAGGTGATAGTGTACACGGATCATGCTGCTCTTCGCTACATTATGGCAAAGAAGGATGCAAAGCCACGGTTGATTCGATGGGTTTTATTGTTGCAAGAGTTCGATTTCGAGGTCAAGGATCGCAAGGGAACTCAAAATCAAGTAGCAGATCACTTATCAAGGCTTGAGGAAGCAGGGAGACCAAAGGAAGATCTCGACATCAATGATGCATTCCCGGATGAACACATCTTGGCACTATCTAGCACTTTTGCTCCTTGGTATGCCGACATTGCTAACTATTTCGTGAGTGACCTTATTCTGGAGGGTTTGGAGTCCTATCAAAAGAAGAAGTTCTTGAGAGATTGTCGGCAATATTATTGGGAAGAGCCATACTTGTTCCGTTTTTGTGCCGACAACATCATCCGAAGATGTGTTCCAGAAGAAGAAGCTATGCCTATTCTAAAAGCATGCCATGACTCGCCAGTTGGGGGTCATCATGGGGGAAATCGAACGGCGGCCAAGGTACTTGAATGTGGTTACTATTGGCCGACAATCTATAATGATGCCAATCAAATGTTCAAGGCTTGTGACCAATGTCAAAGGCAAGGATCAATCTCCAAGAGGCATGAAATGCCTATGAACTTTGTAATGGAGATAGAAATCTTCGATGTGTGGGGAATTGAGTTTATGGGTCCATTTGTGAGCTCTTTTGGGATGAAATATATTTTGGTAGCTGTGGACTATGTGTCCAAATGGGTTGAAGCAATTGCTTTGCCTAACAATGAGGCAAGAAGTGTGACCGCGTTCTTGAAGAAAAACATATTCACTCGGTTTGGCACTCCTAGGGCCATGCTTAGTGATGGTGGGTCTCACTTTTGTAACAAGGCTTTTACGGGGCTACTAGAAAAGTATGGCGTCAAGCACAAGGTGGCCACACCTTATTATCCCCAATCTAGTGGTCAAGTTGAGGTTTCCAATGGGGAGATCAAGAACATCCTAGCAAAAACTGTTAATGTAAACAGGACAGACTTGTCAAGGAAGCTAGATGACGCATTGTGGGCATACCGCACGGCGTACAAAACTCCTATTGGTACTTCTCCATATCGTTTAGTCTTCGGCAAAGCTTTTCATCTACTTGTAGAATTGGAACACAAAGCCATGTGGGCTCTAAAAAGGTTGAACTTGGATTGGGGTGAAGCTGCAAATTTGAGGTTGACACAACTCAATGAAATGGAGGAATTCCGTTTCCATGCATATGAAAGTGCGACTGTGTATAAGGAAAGGATGAAGTTCGTCCATGACAAGAAGATTTTGAAAAGGGAGTTTAAGTCAGGTGACTTGGTTTTGCTCTTTAACTCCAGGCTCAAATTGTTTCCGGGCAAGCTTAAATCGAAATGGTCCGGTCCGTTCAAAGTGGTAAGTGTCTCTCCTTATGGAGCTGTGGAACTGGCATCGGAAGATGGGTCCCCGACATTCAAGGTAAATGGCCAACGCATCAAGCATTACCTGGGCACAGATGGAGAAAAACATGTGGTGGAGCAGCTGGCTCTTAAAGATGGTCCGTGTCCGACCATTGAGTGAATCCAAAGGAACATCAACTTCGTCGTGCCGCGACATTAAATCAAGCGCTTCATGGGAGGCAACCCATGTGTGGTAACACTCTTTTGTTCTTTGAATTTTTAAATTTTGATAGATAGATTTTCTTGAGCAATTTAAAGTGTGTGTTAGAGTGCAGGGGGTTCAAAAGATCACAACACATGGTGGGAATGCATGAGAAAGGTAAGAAAAATCGCTGTGTGAAGTCTGCTGCAAAGATGCGGTCGCATTTTAACTATGCGGACCGCATTTTGATCGCAGACCCAAGCAGTGGGTTTGGCCAAAATTGAGTGTCAGAATGCGACGTGTTTGTGCACTATGCGGACCACATTTCGCTTATGCGACCGTATTTTGCACCCCATTTCCGACTCTTCATCATCCCAAATGAACCCACCGCATAACACATATGCGGTTGCATAGTGTGCTATGCGATGCCCTACCTACCGCAGAATTTACAAGGTATGTGGCCACATTTCTCTAGTCTCTAAATCACTCAAAACAAAACAAAAAAAGTAAAAAGAACAAAGAAAACAAAAAGAATAGAGAAAAACAAAAAAGGGGGAAAATACGAATGAACACAGGGCAATAAACAACAAGGAATCGAATCGTCCAAGCTTCAAATCTTCAAACTCATCCTTGTAGTGTGCATATTAAGCCTCGCTGGTATGTACCCGTTCCCCACTCTTCTTGTTTACGATTCATATTGGGTGCTCATTGATTCTCATTCATCCCTTTCTACAAATATGTGTTTTTGAGTTGATGTGTTCCGTTGTTTCTCCATATTTTAGTCGATTCTAGGTTGGAAACTATCTGGGTTATGGGTAGAAGGAAATAGGACCACCATTGTCGAGATGGCTATTTTAATCCTGAAGACGAAGGCATTTGCGGTCCGCATAATTGAAATGCGGTCCGCATTTTGGCCGCAAAGCTGAACCCTAATTGTTCAAATAAAGATGGTGAAATGCGGTGGCTTTGCACTCGCATAATTGATATGCGGACCGCAAAGTTACCGCAGAGCTACACAGAACACCCAGTTTTGAACCATGTATTTTGCGGTTGTTCTGCGATCGCATTCTCCACTATGCGGTGGGGTTTGCGATCGTATTTTGTGATGTATGTTTTGTGCAAGTCCATGCTGCGATGGTTATGTGGTCCGCATTGTGGTTATGCGATCGCATAACCCACCGCAGACTGAGACCCATTTGAGACTAACAGGTTTGCGACGATTCTGCGGTCCACATTATGGTTTTGCGATCGCAGAATCAGGTCGCATTTCGTATTTTTCTTTACATTTTTCTGATTCTTCTCAGTATTGCTAATAATGTCACTCACACTTCACCATTGTGCAGATATGGCTCCAAAGAAACACTCATCTTCTGCATCAAAAAGGGCTTCCACTAGTCGCCAGGCATCACAGGCAAAGAGTTTGCAGATAGAGGAAAATGTGCCAAGCCCCTCCCAGTTTGAGGGGGAGGAGCTCAGACCCTTAGTCAATTTAGAGGCTGGAGAGAGAAGTAAACGAGGAGAAGACTTCCAACTCCGATTTGGGGTTGAGGGGTCCAGGAAACTATATAGAGAAGGGCTCACCAAGCGCAAAATCCTGGCCGAAAAACAATTGAGCTTGAACGGGCTGAAAGACCAGTACCCCCATATACTCGAGAACATAAAAACACGGAGATGGGAGTGCTTTGCTGATCCACCCACTATTTACAATGAGACCCTTGTGAGGGAATTCTATGCTTCCTATGGAGCCTCGAGGACAGCGCACCACAAACGCAACAGAATTTTCTGCAACACTGACGCCATAAATGAGTTGTACTTCCCTAGTTGGAGAGTAGGCACTGCTGAACACAATGCTAAATTTGCGAATAGGGAAAATGAACATGGGTGGATTGCATCAGTGATAGCAAAGGGGACTCCCGCTTGGATCAACCCTCGGCACAAGATATATAAGGAGGGATCTCACGAGAGAGGGTCGCTACTGGCTCAGTTTTGTTACTTCTCGATTGGTACCAACTCGAAATGAGACTGAAATAGCCATTGAGAAAGCCTTTCTCATTTCCTTTATCATGACTGGTATCAAGATAGATGTTGGAGCGTTGATCTTCCAAGAAATAGGGATCCGGGCAAAGCAGCATGCCAATTCACTTCCTTTCCCGTGCCTGATCACAGCCCTTTGTAAAGCTGTGAAAGTTCCCCTCATGACACACTATGACAAAATCGGGAAGGAGATGAGGGATATTGATATCACTCGTATCACTGATGTTGCTGCCCCACCACAGGTTCAGGTTCAGGATCCAATTGTTGTAGAGCACAGCAACTCCCAGACTCTGGTGACTCCTCAGGTTACAGTGGCCTCCCCTTCCACTTCCGAGCCTGCTTCTCAATCCACTATTGTCCAGCCTGCTATTGCCATTCCTGCTATCTCAAAGCTTGGTCTACTGGCTCAGCATGCCAATGCCAAGGTAGACCAGCTTTTGAAGACATTGCCCAATCTCATAAGGCAAGCCCTGACTCCTATGCAATCCGCAGTGACAGCCCTCCAACAGCAACAATCAGTGTATGAGGATCGTTTGCAGCAACTTGAGTTGAGGGTGGAGAAGATAGAGCGGGGTGAAGTTAGTGGGTTGCCTGGCCTCAAGGAGGAGGTTGCTTCTATGAAGATCGAGCTCCAAAAGATGCAGAACATGGAGTTCGATCTATCATCCCTCCTTCCCACAGATGGTGATCAGGTTACAGGCGCAGCACCTCCGTAATTGGGCCTTGCTCTACACTTATGACTGACCTTGCCCCTCCTGCAGCCGGGACTCCCAAGCCTTTAGCTCCTCCCATACGCATTGACATTCCTGATGAGGAGGCTTCCGGACGATCTACTGAGTCTGAGGAGGAGGAGGAAGAGGAAGAGGAGGAAGAGGTGAGTTCTGGATTTTCAGATGATGATGGCCCTCAGGAGAAGGGCAAGCAGATTCTCACTCCGACTGTTGAGGAGGTGGAGCGCACACAGCTCAAGATAGCAATGGAACAATCGCTAGCAGATTTGGCCGCCACTGCAGATCCATCGGCCACTCTACCATCATTGGGCGAGGCTAGCAGCTCACAGGTCCCAGCTCCAGTTATGGACTAGCCAGAGATTCCTCCTGCAGTTGTGATTCCTCCTCAGACCGAGCCCTCAGTCCCAGTTCCAGCATCGAAGAGTGACCCTCCCAGCACAGAGCAGGCTACTGACTCCCATTGCGCTTAGTGCGCCTCAGGGAGCCCCTTACACTTTTTGTTTTTGTTTTTCTGTTTTGGGGGCAATGCATGATCTTAAGTTGGGGGTGGTAGCCTTGTGATATTGGTATCTTTGTGACATTAGCAACTGCTGGACATATGCGTATTTTGTGTTCTTTGTATGTTAATATGGTTTCTGTACATAAGTTGTGTTGTTTAGTTTGTGAGCATGTTTATATTATTGTTTCTGTGATTTAGATGCATAAGTTATGGTACCCTTGTGAATATGATACCCTTATGCATGTTAAAAAAAAACAAACAAAAAAAAACAAAACCAAAAAGACCAAGTAGATAGTCATCCATCTTTAGTAATTAGCAATGAATTCCTTTGGTTTTTCTTCGCCGGGTTCTTTTCCAAGGGCATAATAGTAGAATGAAACATCTTGACCTGTTTGGTGTAATTGTCTAGTCTCAAGCATGTGTGTCTGTATATATCATATACTCTTCTAGAGAAAGATATCAACTGTGTGAACTTGAGGCTCGCTCTGTGACTCTATGTCTACCTAGAGTTATACTTGTACATATGATGAAAGCTTTGAGTTGCCAAGTGTTGACTCGAGGGTTTCAAACTATGTGAGCCAAACAGTTCGTGTGCCATCTGTGTGAGTTCCTCGTGTAAATATTTCTTGTGTTTGCTTCTGCCATCTAGAACTTGCCCGGGTGGTCTTTCGATGCTTATAATAATTACACTTGGTTGGAGAGATGACCTTAGGCAGTCTTTGTGATCTTTCAAGCCAGTTAGCTTTTGAAGCCACCCATTGTGCAGTTAATATCCATAGTCACCCCATTTGAGCCTTTAACCTTTACTTTAGCTACCTCATTACAAACCTTTTCCTTTTTGTAAAATAATTTCCTCTTTTGAACCCGTCCCTCCTTGAATATTGCGAATGAGGCTATAATACTAAGTTGGGGGTGTGATGTCAAAATGGAAATTGGTAAGGTTGTACATTGAGTGTAGGATCATATACCTCAAAGTGTGTGCGCTAAATTATTCAAGCTCCAAAAAGAAAACATGTAAAAAAAAGATCTTTGTATGTTTATAAATTATGGGGCCTTGAAGAAAATGAGAGAGGTATTTAGGATGGTTCTACGGTGGGAACTAAATGCCAATGAGGCTTTGTGGGTTGAAAAGAAACATAGTGCAAAAGAATGAAAAATGTTAGTAGTGTTCAAGGAGGGTTAAGTCACTTGCACCCAAATGCTTATCCTACCATTCCCTAAACATACATTACAAGCTTAAAAAGTCCTTATGGGATCTCCAACCGAGCGTTCTTAGAATAAAGCGATGAATTAAATAAGGGCAAGCCCATGGTATGGTATATTGAAACACTTGAAACTCTTTTTCGAAAGTGAGTGTCTTTGTGAATTCGTCCCTTTTTAATTTGTTGTCATTGTATATAGTATCATTTTTGGACTTTCTTTCTAGTGAGGGCACATGAACTGTAAGGTTGAATATAATTTAAGCTTTGGAGTCAAATAGAAGTGCACTCAGCTGAGGGTAGCACTTAGTCACCTTGTCGGAGGCTAAAAAATTCACAAGTTGATTAGTTTTCCTTGTATATATTGATTGGTTCAGGATGAGTAAAACAATAGAAGTCACATGCTTGAAGTACTAGCAACAAACACCACTCATGGTCATTTTTGGTTCATGTTCTGTAAATAGAGTCTAGAATAGGATAGTGTCGTGTTAATTACTTGAGGACAAGCAAGAGTTTAAGTTGGGGGTGTTGATGTGCCGGGGAATTTCGGCACATTTCAATACTAATTGCTTAGTTTTAGCTGGTTTTAATGCAATTACCTCTTTTACTTATATAATTTTTGTGTTTTTACAGTACATAAGGACTAAGGACGCAAGAGCATGGAAATGAAAGCAAAAAGACAAGAAAAGAGCAAATTGTAGCAAACATGCGGTTCTATGACGCATTATGCGATCACAGATCACATATGCGAGCCGCATAAATGACACTCATATCGCAGACAAAAGCAGAGTTCTGGGCAAATCTCAAGTCAAGAATGTGGTCCGTTATGCGACCACAGAACCTGTCTGCGAGCCGCAAAGTGGACCGCAAACCGCCCATGAAGGTTGCTGAAGGACGAATGTGCGGTGCAAAATGCGATCGCATTTCTACAATGCGAACCGCAGATCTGGAATGCGATGAAGATCTGAAAACTAGGTTTTAAATCTGCGATGGGGACGTCCAAAATGCGGACCGCATGTCACTTATGCGACACGAATGCGACCGCATTTTTGACCTGAAAGGGTATTTTGTCCGTTTTCTGCCCCGATTTTTAGTCCACTATAAATAGCTTTATGATGTTTTTGTAGGCTCATCTTGTCTAGTTTTTGAGCTACATTCCAAGACTTAAATATTCTTCACTTTTGGCATCTTGTGGGTCAAGAATCTTCACTTTGTAAGCTTGATGGCAATTAATATTATCTTATTTTTGTATTTTAGTATGAGTAGCTAACTTTAAATACTAAGGTTGTGGACCCTAAATGGGTGTTATGTTAATGGGTGTTTAACATTGAATATATATATAATGGTTGGTTGATATCTATTTATTTCTCATTCTTCACTTATTGTTGGTGGTTGCAAACATTAACAAATGCCATTAAATTCTTGCTTTGCTTGGGAAAGTGGGTTAGAATTTGGAAGAAGTAAATAGCAAAGACTCAAGGCTTTAAACCTTGTTTAATGAAATCGCTTAGGAATAAGTGGGTTTTATATGGCATAAATTGATTGTTCTTAATTGCGACTCTTTTACATTTGGTAAAATTATGAAGAGGAAATACTACCCAACTATTGGGAAATATTGGGTAGTCATTTAGACATCATTTACATATCAAAAGGGCCTTCCATTAGAAATATATCGTATTAACACCGATAGCATTACACTTCAAAGAGGACACAACCTTGGTTTCTTTAATCCAATTATTTACACTCTTAATATTCCAACTAGTTGTTACTTTAAAACAAACTCAATCTATACTCTTGTTACTATTAATTCACACTCTTGTTACTGTTAACTGAATTGAATTACGACTTTAGTCGAGCAACACATTATTCGAGTAACCTTTTCACACCTATTCCCTGTGGGATTCGACCCCAACCTTGTTGGGTTACTATATTTGACATCGACCGCCTTACACTATTTCTTAAAGTGTAGTTTGAGCATATCAGTTGGCACTTTTGGTTGAGGTCCCGAGGGCCTCGGGGTGATTTTTGATGGCCATCGGGATGAATTTTGGACTTATGGGATTGCCGGTGTATTTGGTTTTTGGTATTTCTGCATCTGCGGAAAAGGAACCGCAGATGCGGTTGCGCAGGTGTGGAAGGGAGATCCGCAGGAGCGGTTTTCGAGTAGGCTTGGCAGAACCGTAGATGCGGAGCGGGGACCGCATCTGCGGATTCGCGGATGCGACTTTTGGACCGCAGAAGTGGAACATGGAGGCCTTGGTGTTTGCCGCAGGAGCGGACTATTGACCGCAGAAGCGGTGTGCGCAGAAGCGAGGTTGGACCACAAAAGCGGTCCTGGTCATTGTGAAGATCCGCAGAAGCGGAGGTACAACCGCAGAAGCGGTGACCGCATATGCGGTAGGGCAACCGCAGATGCGAAAATGCCTGTTCAGAGAAGGGTTTTAAAGCTCATTTTGTTCCGCGAGCTAAGAGTTATTTCCTCCATTTTTGATCGACTTTGAGAGCTTTTGGGCAGAATTTGAAGGGGATTTCGACCGGCTGTGATTGGAGGTGAGTTCTATGACCTAAATTCATGTTTTAGTGGTAGAATTAACATAGAAATTCATGGAAAGGGGGTAAAGCTAGGGCTTGGGATTTTAAGATTTTAAATTGGAATTTGAGGGGCCATTTGTGGTCCGAACTGAGAGTTTTTGGTATGTACAGACTCGTGGCGAGATAAGGAGTCCGATTATGTTAATTTTTTGACTTTTTGAGAAGTGAGCTCGGGGCTCGGGTTTTGCAAATTTCGTGAATTTCGATATTTTCCGAGTATTTTCGATTGGGGTATGTTCCCTTAGCCTATTGTGATGTATTCGCTCTGATTTTGGATAGACTCGACGCGCGTGGAGTCCGATTTGAGGGGCAAAGGCATCACGAGCTAGAGATTTCGCCGGTTCGAGGTGAGTAATGATTGTAAATGATATCCTGAGGGTTTGAAACCCCAGATTGCACATCGTAGTGCTATATTGAGGTGACTTGCATGCCGGATACCGAGCGTGGGGTAGAGCACCGTTGGGGATTGTGACTTGGTCCGTCCCGTTTGATATTTTACCGCGTATTTGACTGAACTATTTTTTTATCATCATGATTTGGGCTTATTGCCATGATTTGGGCTTAATGCCGATTATTTGAATCCTTCGGGGACTGTTACCTCTATTTCCTCACTATTTTTGATACGTTATTTGAACTCAGTCCTAATGATTATACTATTTTGCAAACTCAGCTGCTTTAAATAAATTTATTGAGGTTTTAACGATATTTCACTGTTGTTTGGGTTGAGAACTATTATTTTATTGATGCCCGAGGGGCTTTTGATGTTTATGGACTGAGTGAGGCTTTCAGGCCTTGAGCGTGATGTGAGGAGGCTTTTAGGCCTCGAGTGTATTGTGAGGAGGCTTCCAGGCCTCGAGTGTATTGTGAGGAGGCTTTCAGGCCTCGAGTGTTGTGTAAGGTGGCTTTCAGGCCTCGAGTGATATGTGAGGAGGCTTTCAGGCCTTGAGTGTGATGTGAGAAGGCTTTCAGGCCTTATTTTATGTGCCACGAGGTGGCTTGATATTGCGCTTGGGCTGTAAGGGGCCCCTCCGGAGTTTGCACCCCACAGTTAGCGCGGGTACCCATATGGATCCGGCTGCACGCCGCAGCGAGATATGGATCGGGCTGCACGCCGCAGCGAGATGTAGATCGGGCTGCACGCCGCAGCGGTTACTGTACGATACTATTTTGAGAGTGAGCTGAGGGAGAGAGCCCGAGGGGCTGGTACCGTTTTGAGATATTGCCCGAGTGGCAAACTTTTATGTGCTCATCTTGCATCTTTACTTGCCTTTTTACTTGTTATACTGTGATATTGTGCCTGAGGGGCAGATTTTATGTGCTTATCGGCACTAATTATTTTGAAAGCATAACTGTTGGAAAGGTCATTTTTTTAAAAAGAGATTTAGACTGAGCCAAAATAATTCTAAAGATTTCACAGCTTCACTGTTTTCTCAAAGGATTGTACCCTGCTTCCGTATAGTATGATGGTTTGCTTTACGTGATTACTTACTGCTCATATGTTATTTACTCTTATTTCTTACTGAGTTGGAGTACTCACTTTACTCCCTGCACCTCGTGTGCAGATGCAGGTATTTATTCACCCGGTAGCGGGTTTTGGCTGATCAGAGGCAAGGTTATATGAGTTAAAGAGGTGACTGCCAGCGTCCGCAGCACCATATTTCTTTCTTTGTTCGTTATTCCGGTTTTTATATATATTAGACCTTGTAGTGGATTTACTTTCTGATAGATGCTCGTGACTTGTGACACCCCGATTAGGGCAGTGATGGGTTGTATTTCCGTTAATTTGTATTATTAAGTCATATTTAAGCTGTTCATTCATGTTTAACAATTTTGAAAAGACGAGTTGGGTTAGTTTGCTGGCCTCGTCTTCACGAGAGGTGCCATCACGAACAGGGTTTGGGTCGTGACAAGGGTGTTATGAGGTTCGAAAAGAAGGACAAGTTGAGCCAAAGGTTTATTGGCCTATTAGAGGTGTTGCGGCAAGTTGGGGAGGTTACATATAAGCTTTCCTTGCCTCCCAGTCTAGCAGGAGTTCATCCAGTATTCCATGTTTCTATACTCTGGAAGTATCACGGCAATTCATCCCCTGTGTTGGATTTTGGCTCAGTCCAGTTGGGCAAGGATTTATCTTATGTTGAGGAGTCGATGGCTATTTTTGACAGGCAGGTTCAAAAGCTGAGGTCAAAGAACATTGATTCAGTGAAGGTTCATTGGAAGGGTCAACTGGTCGAGGAGGCGACTTGCGAGAGTGATCATGATATGTGCAGTTGTTATCCTCATCTTTTCACCACTTTAGGTATGTCATTATTCTCTTTCGAGGATGAACGGTGGTTTTAAGAGGGGGATGATGTAACGATCCGACCAATCATTTTGAAAGTATTAGCCCAGATCCCCTATTTACTGCTTTCCCTGTATCATTTTATGTTTATGTGACTTGCCGGGAGGTTTTGTTTTTGGTTTCGGGGTGATTTGGGACACTTAGTCCCTAAAAAGGAAGCTTAAGTTCTAGGATTTTGACCGTAGTTGGAACTATGTGAAGATGACTCTTGAATGGAGTTTTGTCGGTTTCATTAGCTCCGTTGGGTGATTTTGGACTTAAGAGCGTGTCCGTATTGTGAATTTGATGTCTGTAGCTGAATTAGGCTTGAAATGACGAAAGTTGAATTTTTGGAAAGTTTGATCGGAAGTGGAGTTTTTGATATCGGGGTCAGATTCTAATTTCTGAAGTTGGAGTAGGTTCATAAGGTCAATTATGATTTGTGAGAAAAATTTAAGCTCAATCGAACGTGATTTGATAGGTTTCGGCATCGGTTATAGAAGTTTGAAGTTTCAAAGTTCATTAAGTTTGGATTGGAGTGCAATTCGTGTTTTCAGCGTTATTTGATGTGATTTGAAGGCTCAACAAAGTCCGTGTGATGTTTTAGGACTTTTTGGTATGTTTTGTTGAAGTCCCGGGGGCCTCGGGTGGATTTTGGATGGTTAACGGACTAGAATTGGACTTAGTGTTATAGTTGAAGATCAACTATTGCTGGTGTCTGGTTTCCTTCTACGCATTTGCAAAGGTTCTCCCGCGTTCACATAGAGGAAGGTTGAGGTCTGTTGGAATTAAGCCATCGCATTCATGATGTATGTCCCGCGTTCGCAAAGCATAGAGATCTTAAGCCTATGAGTTCGTGATTTGGTCCTCGCGTTCGTGTAGAGGTAAGGGCAGATTGGTCTCCAGGTAATTAGCCTACGCGTTCGTGATGAGGTTCCCGCGATCGCGTAGGGTCAAGCTGTGTAAGCTCCGCCGTCGCGATTAGACCATCACATTTGCGATGAAGAATTTTTGGATTGAAGCATTTTTATGCTTCAAGAACGCGAGGATGTTTCCGCGCTCGCGAAGAAGGAAACACTGGGAAGTTATAAAAAATTCAAAAACGAGGGTTATACCATTTTTATAAAAAACATGAGATAGAGAGCTCAAATTTGGATGAGATTTTGAGGGATTTTCAGAGGCATCAATGGGTAATGGTTCTTCACTTGTTTTTTGTTATATCCACTAATCTATCATTAAGTTCATCTTCTAATTTAAGATTTAGGTTGAGAAGTTTGGAGAAAAAGTGGGAAAAGTTCTTCAACCAAATTTTTGGGTTTTGATTGAGATTTTCATAACGGATTTGAGTAATTTTGGTACGATTGAACTCGTGGTTGAATGAGTGTTCGTATTTTGTGACTTTTATCCGATTCCGAGATGTGAGCCCGGGTCGACTTTTTGTGGCATTTTTTTAATTTCTTGTTAAAGTCTTGATTTCATTAACTAGATTAGTTTCTTATAGTTATATTTATAGTATGTAATTTCTTTTGGCTAGATTTGGGTCATTCGAAGTTAGAAAATTGAGGAAAGGGCATTCCTACTGACTGATTGAGCTTGGTTCGAGATATGTGGCTTGCCTAACCTTGTGTGGGGGAAATACCCTTAGGATTTAGTGTTGTTGTGATATTTCTGTGATATGTAAGCGCCGTGTACGCAAGGTGACGAGTGCATACACGGGCTAATTATTGTAAAATCCGGTTTTTACTAGACAATAGCATGTTTTATCTTAAATGAAGTATTCCAGCATGTGTAGTTATCATATTTAGCCCAATATCGCATGTCTATATGTCATAAATGCTTATTTGAACTCTGTGCAGCATGCTTAGTTGAATTCCTGCTTTTTCCTTGACTTGTACTTAGTCTTAAACTGTAGGATTTCTTGCTTTAATTGTTATTTTCGTCGATTTCGAGCTGTGTGCTTACTTTCGGGACTACGAGACGGTATCTCAGAAATCCCCTATTGCATCTTTAATTTTTGGGACTACGAGGCAGTACCTTGGGAGATCCCCTGTTGAGCATTTACTTTTGGACTACGAGACGGTATCTCGAGAGCACCCCTGTTGTTTATATCTATGTGTTGTGTTGTTTTTTTCTGTAGAATTCTCCTTGTTAGATTATCAGTCTTTTCGTATTATCATATCTTCTGTCTTACTTATTATATACCAGTAGGACCCTGACCTGACCTCGTCATTACTCTACCAAGGTTAGACTTGGCACTTATTAGGTACGGTTGTGGTGTACTCTTGCTACTCTTCTACACATGTTTTTTGTGCAGATCTAGGTACCTCCTACTAGCCTCACTATTA
This sequence comes from Nicotiana attenuata, assembly GCF_001879085.1. Lineage (NCBI taxonomy): Eukaryota > Viridiplantae > Streptophyta > Magnoliopsida > Solanales > Solanaceae > Nicotiana > Nicotiana attenuata. Next base: position 176,681 of record NW_017671155.1, on the reverse strand, counting down.
GTTGCGTACTTGCTGCTGCTCCGGAGACTTCAAGGTATATCTGACAGTGTACGTAGACTTCGGAGTCCCCCTGTATCCTTTTTATGTTGTTCCTATTTATTTCTTTTAGTTACTGATATGTAGAAACAATTAGAATAATTCTTTGAGCTTGTGACTTGTGACTACCAGGTTTTGGAAATATTGTTTATACTCGAGTGTTGGTTTAATTGTACATGCTAAGCGGCATTTTATCAGTTATAGATTTATCTGTTGCACTTTTGTTGTTGATTCTATCTTAATTTTTGATTATTCCGCAATTGTAGGCTTACATAGTCGCAGAGACTAGGTGCCATCACGATATCTTAAGAAGGGAGAATTGGGCTATGACAGTATGCCTCTCTTAATGAAATAGTATACTTTTAGTCATTAGTTAAGAGTTTGGGTTAAGACGACAACAAGCCATGTCATCCCTTCCTCTTAAAACAATGCAACATCTATATTGCACTTGAGCCAACTAACTGGTGGTAATTTCAAATAACCAAATAAAGATATTGAAGAAAGCGGAGCGGTCATGCTATGTTCATATGGAATTATAAACAAAAGAAAGGAGTTGATTGGAGGGATTGTATTTTTGTTGCCATACTTATTAGCAATATGTATTTCAGCATTATTTAGTACTTTGTGTTTAATTTCATTCTATACTAAAAAAAGGGATAATCGACTGCCGACCGATATTGGTTGATAATTGGCAAAAGTCGACCGAAAATCGATCGATTTGTGAAGGTCGGTAATCCTATGATCGGTAGAGCCAACTGACCGACTTTGGTAGGTATTTTCTGATTGATTTCAATTGGTCAATTAAATTCCTAAAGAGAAAAAAATTTCCAAAAAATACGACAGAAGTCGATCCGTATTTTTAATTATGTAATTAAAAAATTGCACCAACTGGGAATCGAATCGGGGTATGTACTGTGGCATGATACTATTCTACCACTACACCATTGGTGCACTTTATTTTAAGGCTGCCTTTTAAATTAATAATCTTTAATTGCATTTTCATGCGAAAATAATTCACTGATGTCAGCCGATTTTGCTAAAAAATAAAATTACTAACCGATTTCAGTCAGTTTTTCGAATATTAATTTTAATTTATTTTAAATAAAAAGCATAACAAAGTTGGTCAGTTTCTTAAAAATAAATTTTGTGGGACACAAAAATAGTTTTCCGCCTTTTTGCGCGAAAAATATCGACCAGAAGTTGGTCAGTTTCGTAAAATAAAATTGAAAAATACAATATTTTGAAAAACCAATCTACTTCGGTCAATTTTTTGGCCGATTTTCTGACCGACAAAATTAATCGGTCGACCGCGGTCGATTTCGGCCAAAATTCTAGTAATGACTATGGTTCAATGTTTGTTTATGGGATTTCACAATTTTTTCTATTGATGGTGATACTATGTTTTAATACAATTTCAAGACTCATTTTATATTTTGTGTTATTTTCTTATACCTAATAGTTATTGTATCTTACTAGTTCTATAGAGATATTTAGAGCATAAGTTCATGTTTTGTGGGATGAGGATTTTACTTAAAAAATCTGAGAAAATAAAAAAAACAAGAAAAACTAAGATTGAAATAATTCAACTTTTATTGATTTAGTTTGGTTTATATATTTAAAAATCAACACAATTAATTTGGTTTGGTAAGTGAAAAATCTGATTCAATCCAACCTACACACACCCCCTACTTCCTACCAAAAGAAAAAACTTTAACGACCCGGTCGGTCGGTTCGAGAGTTGTAGCTCCGTTCTCCCCTTTTCTGCTTCTTTTGTGTTCTATAGCTATATTTTAACTTACCGAATTTGTTGGTTTGCGCCCGAAGTGGTTTTGGAGTGAACTGAGACACTTAGTCTCTTATGAGAAGGTTTATGTTGGAAAAGTTGACCGGATGTTGGCTTATGTGTAAATGTCACGACCCAATTCCCATACCCGGTCGTGATGGCGCCACTCGTGAAGACAAGGCCAGCCAACTAATCCAAATCCTTTCACTAACAATTTTTAAACATAAATGAATAAAAGATACAACTAAATGGCATTAGAAACTGTTATAACTACCCGACCGGGGTGTCACAAGTCACGAGCATCTAAGGAAACCTGAACACAACTACAGGCCAATAAATATATGTGAGGCCCCGTAAAAAATTTTGGCTCAAAACCTGGTATCTTGTGGTGTCGACTCCGAATATGTGATAGTAAGGCGTAGAATTCTTCGCGGTTCGTACCCTTGGTATTGATCTAAGCTTGTAAAAAAATCAAAAGAATCAATTTTTCCAGAAAATGCCATTATGCGGCCAAGAATGCGGTCGCAAATCTGGTATGCGGACCGCATTCTTACCACATAGTGAAGCAGTGGTTTGTGAAACTTGAGGTCAAAATGCGGTCCAAAATGCGACCGCATAATTGATATGCGGAGCGCATTTCGGCCGCAGAGTGAAGCAGAAAAATTGTCAAAATTAGTGTTGAAAATGCGGTCTATTATGCGAACGCATAACCAATATGCGGATCGTATATTCGTCGCATAAATTCCTCAAGGATTTGTGAAGGTCAGTTCTGCTGTGCATAATGCGACCGCATAACAGGAATGCGGACCGCATTCCTGTCGCAGACCCAAACAGACCCCTCAGAGTTTTGGGGGCACTTCTGCTATCGCATCTGCGGATCGCATTTCGATTCTGCGATCGTAGAATGCGACCGCAGATCTGGCTCGACTTCTATTTTTCTAAATTTTTAAAACCCGACCCCTTTTGTAATAAAATACCCAACCCCTCATTCTTTAACGATCTTCTGCACAAAATAAGAGAGAGGAAGAGAGGGTCTTGAGAGAGAAAGTCATCTCCTCCAAAATTTGATTCTTCAAAACTATCCGGGCCGGGAAATCTCAAGCTTATCTTCATCCCCCTTCTTCTTGCAGGTAAAATTCCTAACCCTTTTTCATTGAATTTCTGGTTTAAACTAGGGGGGGGGGGAGTCTCATGCATTGGTTCTTAATTGTAATGGTTGAAATCATACATGCATGTCCATTAAAACCATAAACCTAGTGGGAGTAATTGGGTGGGAACAAAGACTTGTACAAAGAAGGGGTTAATAACCTAAATATGTTCGGGTAGTGATTTTGAACCTTGAATTCTAAGCTATGTGTATTAATTTGTGCGCTATATTGCCGTTGCTAGATTTTTGGTGAATTGGAAGTAGAAAAAAAAGGGATTCAACTCCAGGTATGTATGGCTAACTTTAACCTTTGTAAAATCGTCATGCTTGGTGTCCAAAATACTGGGTATGTGATATCTTCATGGATTAGTTGTGAAGTTAAACCCTTGCGAGTAGTATGTGTTTTCTTGTGTAAACCATTTGTGAATTCATGTCAATGTTGTGCCTTAAACGTTGTTGGTTAAGACGTCCGGTATGGTTGTGCAAGTAAATGGCAATAAACCAAGTTGTAATGGCGAATGTGTTACGTGGTAAGAACTGTGGAATAAATGATGGAAAGGAATCGAAATTGGTGATATTGAAATAACTGTGGTAACATCCTTTGTGCCTTGCTGTGGAAAATTATTGTTGTGACTTAAATGGTATAACGGGCTGTTGAAAAAGATGGAAATGCATTGATAGTCGTATAAACTCTGTGTGAGTTGTGTTGTTGTTCTTTGAGATGTGTTGCTGTTGTTATTAGGATTTGTTGTTGTTATTCCTGAAACTTGTTGCTGTTCTCTTTGTAAATTGTTGTTGTTGTGCTATTGTTTGTGAATTGTAATTGCTCGGCGGGATCGGGTTGCGCGCCGCAACACGAAGTAATAAGGTGTGGGTTGTGGTGATAAGGGTGGCCGAGGTAATAAGGATGGAAAGTGATCGATATCACTATTGAAATGAAACATGAGAACATTGTGAAATTGAAAATGTGGAAATGATGATGGGGAAAAGGAGAGATTGTCAACTTGTTTGCCTTGATTGTTTTTCCTTGTGTGTATTAAAATGTTGTTTCCCTCTATTGTTGTTATTCGTGTATGGTTTGAGGTTACTCAGGGTAAAGTTTGTTATGCATACCAGTCCAATTCAAATGTACTGACGCCCCTTTTTGCCGGGGGCGCTACATTCGTGTTATGATTGTAGGTGGATCCGTAGCAGGTACTCCAGTTCACCGATCTTAGCTCCCCTTCGTCTTCCATCAGCTTTCTGGTGAGCCCCCTTTCTCTCGGGGCCCTGCGTGGCTCAGGCCGCTTGTTTTCAGAGTCTTATTTTTGGATTTTGTATAAGGTATAGCCGAAGCCTTGTTACCGGCAAATACTATATTATCCTGTTGTACTTTTAGAGGCTCCGTAGGCAGTAGATGTGGGTTACGAACTTGTGTAAGGCTATGTTCATATGTTGGGCAAAGAACTTGTAATTTCATTAACTATTAAGTACGCATGTATGTTCTGAAAAAGGATGTTCTAACATAACTATACGGCTAATTCTTGGAATATTGAGTAAGGAGAACATGGGGCAACACGTGGGTTAGGAAAGGCACTAAGGTCCCCGGTCGGGCGCCGGTCATGTCCCTCGAATTCGGGGCGTGACAATATATACAAGTAAAATTTCTGGAAAACAAAAGGCAACATCCGGTGCCGCGAACGCTGGCGGTCACCTTGCTCAGCTACAATAACAATACCTTCAATCCGCTAATAACCCGCTACCGGGTGAACAATACCTGCAACTGCACGCGAGGTGCAGGGAGTAAAGTGAGTACTTCCAACTCAGTGAGTAATAAAAGTAAATAATAATTGAGCAGTAAGAAATCACATAAAGAAGCCAGTATGCTGTATGGAAGCCGGGTACAAGTTCTGAGTAAAACCGTGAAATATGTGAAATCCTTAGAAATATCCCGGCTCAGTTCAAATCTTTTTTGAAAATGGTCTTTGCAATAATTACGAAATCGATTTAAAAACAGTTAGTGCTGATAAGCACAGAAAAATCCACCCCTCGGGCACAATTACCACAGTATAACAGGTAAAAAGCAAGAAGTATGCAAAATGAGCACATAAAAGCTCGCCCCTCGGGCAATATCTCAAGCTGAACCAGCCCCTCGGGCTCACTCTCAACAACACTCTCGGCCCCTCGAGCTCTCTCTCCCAAATCACTCTCAGAACCAGTATCACATAGTAACCGCTGCAGCGTGCAGCCCGATCCACATATCGCTGCGGCGTGCAGCCCGATCCATAGCTCGCTGCGGCGTGCAGCCCGATCCATATGGGTACCCGCGCTCACTGTGGGGGTGCAGACTATGGAGGGGCTCCTACAGCCCAAGCGCTATATCACTGTGGCGTGCAGTCCGATCCATATAATATACTACTACGGCGTGCAGTCCGATCCATAATATATATATTACTGCGGCGTGCAGTCCGATCCATATAATATACTACTGTGGCGTGCAGTCCGATCCATATATAATCCTCACATCCAGGCCCTCGGCCTCACATCACTCAGTGTATCCTCACATCTGGCCCTCGGCCACACTCAGTCAGAATATCATCACAAGCCCCTCGAGCATTAGTGAAACAGTAGTCCTCCACCCAAATTATCATTTAAAATATCATTTAAGACTCAAATCTGAGTAAAAGTGGCTTAGTTGTAAAATAGTGGAGAAATAATATGACTGAGTTTAAGTAATAAATCAAAACAGTGAAAATAATCCCCGAAGGGTTCAAATAATTGGCACGAAGCCCAAATACGGCAATCAGCCCAAACAACGGTGATAACAAATAAATTCCAGTCAAATACGCGGTAAATTAATCAATCGGGACGGGCCAAGTCACAATCACCAGCGGTGCTCTACCCCACGCCCACTATCCGGCGTGCAAGTCACCTCACTATAGCACTACGATGTGCCGTCCGGGGTTTCAAACCCTCAGGATATCATTTACAATTATTACTCACCTCGAACCGACGAAATCTCTAGCTCGCGACGCCTTTGCCTCTAAAATCGGCCTCCACGCGCGTCGAATCTAACCAAAATCAGAGCGAATACATCACAATATGCTAAGGGAACAATACCCAATCGAAAACAGCCGAAAAACATCATGAATCTCGAACTAGCGAAACCCGAGCCCCGGGCCCGCTTCTCGAAAAATTACAAAACTCACATTACCGGATTCCTCATCTCGCCACGAGTCCATACATACCAAGAACTCCCAAATCCAAGCTCAAATGACCTATCAAATCCCAATTTGAAATATCAAAAACTTAAGCCCTAGCTTTACTCCTTTTTAATGAATTTCAACCAATTTCCATGTTAAATCTAACATAATCTCGTGTATTTAGCTCAAGGAACTTACCTCTAATCATTCCTCCTTGAATCCCTCTTCAAAATCGCCTCAAAGCTCTCAAAGTTCGCTCAAAAATGGTGGAAAATACATAACCCTCGCGGATGAAAAATGATATTTTAAACCTTTCTGCCCAGGTCGATTTTCGCTTCTGCGGTCCCGCTTCTGCTTATGCGGGACCGCTTCTGCGGCCAAAATTCCGCTTCTGCGGTTGACTTTCCGCTTCTGCGGACATGCTGATCCTCACCCCTTTTCGCACCTGCGATAACACTTCCGCTTATGCGCAACCGCATCTGCGGTCTCCTTTCCGCAGATGCAGAAATACCTGCTGCAACCAAGGACCTGCAATTTCCAACTTCAAATTTCGTCCGTTAGCCATCCGAAATCACCCCGAGGCCCCCAGGACCTCAACCAAAAGCCCCAACCTATCCCATAACGTCATTCAAACTTGTTCCAATCATCAAAACACATCAAACAACGCTATAACCATCAAATCACATCGGATTCAAGCCTAAGTTCTTTAAAAACTTCCGAAATGCACTTTCGATCAAAAACCCAACCAAACGACGTACGAATGACCTGAAATTTTGCACACACATCACAAATCACATATCGAGGCTACATCAACTCTCGAAATTCCATTCCGTACCTCGGATCAAAATCTGACCTATCAACCGGAATTCGCCAAAATACTAACTTCACCAATTCAAGCCTAAGTCTACACCGAACCTCCAAAATCAATTCCAATCGCACTCCTAAGTCACAAATCATCCCCCGAAGCTAACCGAATCACCGAAAATCACATCTGAGCCTTCTAACTCATAAGTCAACGTTCGGTTGACTTTTCCAACTTAAGCCTTCCTTAAAGAGACTAAGTGTCTCATTTCTTATCAAAACCAGTCCGAAACAACTCCAACGCACCACATACCGATAACGAAACATGAGGGAGCATAAAATGGGGGAAACGGAGCAGTAACACATGAGACGACGGGTCGGGTCGTCACATCCTCCCCAACTTAAACCAACGCTCGTCCTCGAGCGTACCCAGAGTTGCACTAGAAGCAACCCAATAGCTGAATGACCTTACCAAGCATATACCCGGGGTGATCCCTCATCACCCTACCTCGCATAGGTCCGATAACACAATATAGCTGAAATTTCATAGTCCATCTAAACCATAAAGCGTAGAACCACATTGCACTTTCCGAAACCATACACAATATCAGAACCTCACATCTATACTCAGAATAAACCCGAACCAGTTGTAATAACCCATACCTGCAACCTCAGGTGAGATCATATGATATACCACATGGTCCAAACACTCGAAATGGTAGCCTCTATTCACAGCAGTTGCCTACAACAACCAAATACCGGTAGAAAACCTCTTATCAACTAAGGTCTTATTCCAACAGTTTCATATACTGCCAACGATAAATGAAACACTCGATAAACCGTAACCATTTCTCAGATCCACCATTCATGAAGTCACTTCCCTTTGACTATTACCACAATAGATTTCCGGGCCAAATCTCGATATTATCCTCCTAACAAGCTGAAATCAGATCTGTTCGTATTCATCAATGACTACAATGATCACTTCGAACCCAACACACCACTCTAGTGATATAACATCTCAACACAGGCCTAATCCACAACTTGCATAATACACTCACCAATAAGAAACGGTCTGAGCATACTCAAATCACGACAAATGACTCAAACGAACGAGCTGTAACTCGGATTCATCAGTATCATCACAACACAAGGCTGAGACCCCGTCTCACATCATAGAAATAGAACACCTGACTCTACCTCGAAAGGTCATATCTCCACGTAGCCTTGCTACAATGCGCGATCCTACCCTAACACTGTTACTCACGAAACACCTCAAGCCGCCATGCTCAAAGTCGACAGCCACACATAATTTAATGTCTGAAACCAAAGCAATTCATTACGCCCACGGTGAAACAAATAACATACGACACGCAACCCGATAGGTCATAACCAATACTCCATTTACCAAGCAACACTCAATTGCTCTTCTCAGATCACTAGCAAGTTCCATAACGATCGAATCAACCTATCCCTCAACAATACATATCGGGGCTAACCAAGCCAACTCAAGCTAGACACGTATCCACATCAGCTTACCAACGAACCTATTACCAAGAAAGCCTGAAACTGCTCCTTCCACAGCTATAATTCCTGCCGGAGCCGTACGATACTGTGCCCGGCACCAAATCAACATAGAAATCCACAACCTCGCCCGGCAACATGCCCGGCCACAAGAAACGCATCCGAAAAGTCCCTCAATACCGGAACTGAATCAATGGTAGAAACCTCTGCACTGACATCCGCCACGAAGGCCCAATTACGAAAAGCAATCCTTCCCAGCCGTCCGCTGGCCTTTGGAATACAACCCACTCTGCTAGAACATAATTCGATGCACCTCGCCACGCAACCCGTGGCATTTTCTGACATAGCCCGTAGCACAATAGTCTAGAATACCCCAACACTGAGACAACCAGTCTACACTCCCATATCATATCCAAAATCTAACATACCAAGCAAAGGAAGATCCGCTCGGACCTCCAATTCCCAATAACCGCTAAACGGTGCCGATACACACGATCTACAATCACTGCATAGCCTGAACACGAGAACTGCTAGTCTCCAACTCCATATCGCACACGAATCACTATACCTGGTCCCAAATTCCACCGTACGAATGCATATCACCCGCACATACCCAATCATTCCACGGGAGACATTCTAAATTTTCCCTGTGCCATCAACAAACTCAAATATCCGCAGTGGATCCAACAAGAAATGCCGCAATACTATCAAAGTATTATCAGTTTACATCACCTTGCCTTTTTACTGAACATATACCCCCCGTCAAATCACCAGGATAGCAATACCATTTTCCTTAATCATCTGAAGATCGATTCTTTAATCACCTGCAGCTGCCCGTGCTGCTTAAGAATTAATGACTTTTCATTCTGAACTGAACCGAATCCTCTAACACGCAAATCTCAATTCTCCACAACATATCGCATATACCATACCACACTAGTATAACATGAGAACTCCATCTCCCTTCCTAACCACAAACATCTACGTACTCCACTAGTCAAGAACTCTCCATCAATCCCATCAAGAAGAGAAATCATTACACATTCCATGCTTCGCATGCCCATAGGCAATATATACGTCTCTAAACCATGGTAAAACACATCAAGAACTCTCTTCCAATTCCATTGCACAAGCTAAACTGCCAGGACTGAATCCTTCTACCCGAACCAAGCTAAGCGAGCTGTCAGAACTCAAGAGCCTTGCTGCACAATGCCTGTAAAAATTCATTACCTCGAACACATACGAAGAATTAATCACATCCTTACCATACCGATTCGGTCTATTATCAAGCTATTCCCTCTATCTAATTTCCCTTCTGATCCATCATCAACTTGATATTTCTCCCTCGCCGTAGCATCACAATGCCTCAATTCAGGCTTACCACACGAGACTTGAACATGAGACCACACTGTCTAAGACCCATAGGCCACTGAATACTCTCTCAAATGTTCCCAGAATTACCACATTCTAGAATACTTTACTCTGAAGAACTTCCTGCGAATCTAAGCTCCTTACCTTTACTTTCCAGATACTGATACATAGAATCCCATAATTAACATAGAATACCACAAGTCTTGACCCTTCCGATGAAAACATAGTCTCTGACCACATACACAACCTTAAAACACCGGATGGTTACATGTAGAATTTTGAACACAATAAAACCATTCTCGAGAGTCATTCACTCGCATTCAACTGCAAATTACCTGACTTTACGAACAGAACCACTCGTGCCTTATTAGCACTCTGACACCGCAGGTTATGACCTTATTCCAATATAATCAAACATCTTCCTTCTTTATACACTGAGCATTCTTTATCAACCACAACTCTAGACATTCCGTGATTCTCATACCCTATGGAACATAATATAACCTTTGCTTCGCTCGTGCCATCCTCGGCTCAAATTTCCGCAACCAGGACTGATTCGCCAGCATACCTCGAGATGTAACCAACATAGCACATAACCGTGCAATCAGCTAATCAACAGCAACCTCCCCAACTTGGCTCGAAGCCATATATCAAGACACGCTTAACAACTCATAACACTTTTACTCTAATGATGCCACAATGTTATAGTGAGATTAAACTCAAATCATCTACAAGTTTGTGAAAACACAGATCATCTAGCACTGAAATCCTCTACAACCCTCGCATTGATCCCCACATCAACTGAGTCCACTCTCTTAAGCGACCCGAATTTTTAAATTTCAACACGTACCCTTCAATTACACGTGAGATCTTCTAACATACACGTAAGGACCATACCACTTAAGAACACCCCGCAGGAGATGACCCACCTGCTTCGCCTCATTTTAGTACTTCAGCATACCTTCCACCATCATATACGTTACACAGTCATTAGTCTTCCTGAGTCTGAACTCATACTGCCACATGTAATGCATTTCACTCCAAACAAGGAGATACAAAAATATTCTTCACGCGCCCATAATTCGGGCTACACATCAAATCACAATAGGAAACGAATCACTTAACAGTTCATCTATTATCCAGCAGACTTGTTCGTCACGACCAAGTCATATAATTACATCTCGCAGTACTAACATACTCATCACATGAATACCAAACCGCCATTCCGGCTAATAGGGGCAATACTGAACATATAAGTTCAAAACACTTGCTCACACAATCAGCACCTCAGTGCTCAAGCCATAGGCAAGATCCGGCCTCAAGTCCTCCAGACTGGCCCAACATCAAACTCATGGAGATCACATCTCGCTCCTTGATCGGGGAATCACAAGCCATCGAGGCACATATAATACCGAGCGCTCACGTGCGCATACAGACGTGTGGAAGGAATTTCAAGAGTTATATATCAAGCTGAATTAGGTACGCACGATAAGAATTCCAAGAATGTGAAGTTTTCCTAAAGGTTCTGCAGCCTCTCGAGGATAAATACAGACGTCTCCGTACCGATCCGCGAGACTCTACTAAACCTGCTCATGACTCGTGAGACCTAGTAACCTAGGCTCTGATACCAACTTGTCACGACCCAATTCCCATACCCGGTCGTGATGGTGCCTCTCGTGAAGACAAGGCCAGCCAACTAACCCAAATCCTTTCACTAACAATTTTTAAACATAAATTAATAAAAGATACAACTAAATGGAATTAGAAACTGTTAATAACTACCCGACCGGGGTGTCACAAGTCACGAGCATCTAAGGAAACCTGAACACAACTACAGGCCAATAAATATATACAAGAAAAATTTCTGGAAAACAAAAGGCAACATCCGGTGCCGCGAACGCTGGCGGTCACCTTGCTCAGCTACAATAACAATACCTTTAATCCGCTAATAACCCGCTACCGGGTGAACAATACCTGCAACTGCACGCGAGGTGCAGGGAGTAAAGTGCGTACTTCCAACTCAGTGAGTAATAAAAGTAAATAATAACTGAGCAGTAAGAAATCACGTAAAGCAGCCAGTATGCTGTATGGAAGCCGGGTACAAGTTCTGAGTAAAACCGTGAAATCTGTGAAATATTCCGGCTCAGTTCAAATCTCTTTTGAAAATGGTCTTTTCAATAATTACGAAATCGATTTCAAAACAGTTAGTGCTGATAAGCACAGAAAAATCTGCCCCTCGGGCACAATTACCACAGTATAACAGGTAAAAAGCAAGAAGTATGCAAAATGAGCACATAAAAGCTCGCCCCTCGGGCAATATCTCAAACTGAACCGGCCCCTCGGGCTCACTCTCAACAACACTCTCGGCCCCTCGGGCTCTCTCTCCCAAATCACTCTCAGAACCAGTATCACATAGTAACCGCTGCGGCGTGCAGCCCGATCCACATATCGCTGCGGCGTGCAACCCGATCCATAGCTCGCTGCGCCATGCAGCCCGATCCATATGGGTACCCGCGCTCACTGTGGGGGTGCAGACTCCGGAGGGGCTCCTACAGCCCAAGCGCTATATTACTGCGGCGTGCAGTCCGATCCAATATATATATACTATTGCGGCGTGCAGTCCAATCCATATAATATACTACTACGGCGTGCAGTCCGATCCATAATATATATATTACTGCGTCGTGCAGTCCGATCCATATAATATACTATTGCGGCGTGCAGTCCGATCCATATATAATCCTCACATCCAGGCCCTCGGCCTCACATCACTCAGTGTATCCTCACATCTGGCCCTCGGCCACAATAAGTCAGAATATCATCACAAGCCCCTCGAGCATTAGTGAAACAGTAGTCCTCAGCCCAAATTATCATTTAAAAATATCATTTAAGACTCAAATCTGAGTAAAAGTGGCTTAGTTGTAAAATAGTGGAGAAATAATATGACTGAGTTCAAGTAATAAATCAAAACAGTGAGGAAAACAGTGAAAATAATCCCCGAAGGGTTCAAATAATTGGCACGAAGCCCAAATACGGCAATCAACCCAAACAACAGTGATAACAAATAAATTCTAGTCCAATACGCGGTAAATTAATCAATCGGGACGGGCCAAGTCACAATCCCCAGCGGTGCTCTACCCCACGCCCACTATCCGGTGTGCAAGTCACCTCAATATAGCACTACGATGTTCCGTCCGGGGTTTCAAACCCTCAGGATATCATTTACAATCATTACTCACCTCGAACCGGCAAAATCTCTAGCTCGCGACGCCTTTGCCTCTCAAATCGGCCTCCACGCGCGTCGAATCTAACCAAAATCAGAGCGAATACATCACAATATGATATGGGAACAATACCCAATCGAAAACAACCGAAAAACATCATGAATCTCGAAACTAGCAAAACCCGAGCCCCGGGCCCGCTTCTCGAAAAATTACAAAACTCACATTACCGGATTCCTCGTCTTGCCACGAGTCCATACATACGAAGAACTCCCAAATCCAAGCTCAAATGACCTATCAAATCCCAATTTGAAATATGAAAAACTTAAGCCCTAGCTTTACTCCTTTTTAATGAATTTCAACAAATTTCCATGTTAAATCTAACATAATCTCGTGTATTTAGGCCAAGGAACTTACCTCTAATCATTCCTCCTTGAATCCCTCTTCAAAATCGCCTCAAAGCTCTCAAAGCTCGCTCAAAAATGGTGGTAAATACATAACCCTCGCGAATGAAAAATGATATTTTAAACCTTTCTGCCTAGGTCGATTTTCGCTTCTGCGGTCCCGCTTCCGCTTATGCGGGACCGCTTCTGCGGCCAAAATTCCGCTTATGCGGTTTCTCATTAAAATTTCCATAACCGCTTCTGCGGCGACTTTTCCGCTTAAGCGGACCCGCTTATGCGGTTGACTTTCCGCTTCTGCGGACATGCTGATCCTCACCCTTTTTTGCACCTGCGATAAAACTTCTGCTTATGCGCAACCGCATCTGCGGTCTCCTTTCCACAGATGCGGAAATACCTGGTGCAACCAAGGACCTGCAATTTCCAACTTCAAATTTCTTCCATTAGCCATCCGAAATCACCCCGAGGCCCCCGGGACCTCAACCAAAAGCACCAACCTATCCCATAACGTCATTCAAACTTGTTCCAATCATCAAAACACATCAAACAATGCTAAAACCATCAAATCACATCGTATTCAAGCCTAAGTTCTTCAAAAACTTCCGAAATGCACTTTCGATCAAAAACCCAACCAAACGACGTCTGAATGACCTGAAATTTGCACACACATCACAAATCACATATCGAGGCTATAGCAACTCTCGGAATTCCATTCCGACCCTCGGATCAAAATCTCAGCTATCAACCGGAATTCGCCAAAATACTAACTTCGCCAATTCAAGCCTAATTCTACACAGAACCTCCAAAATCAATTCAGATCGCACGCCTAAGTCACAATTCATCCCCCGAAGCTAACCGAATCACCAGAAATCACATCCGAGCCTTCTAACTCATAAGTCACCGTCCGGTTGACTTTTCCAACTTAAGCCTTCCTTAAAGAGACTAAGTGTCTCATTTCTTATCAAAACCAGTCCGAAACAACTCCAACATACCACATACCGATAACGAAACATGAGGGAGCATAAAATGGGTGAAACGGAGCAGTAACACATGAGACGACGGGTTGGGTCGTCATAGTAAACAATCTTAGATTTGTATTTTGATGATTCTGTTAGCTCCGTTATGTTATTTTGACTTTGGAGCGCCACGAAATATGATTTGGAGGTCTATGGTAGAACTAGGCTTGAAGTGGCAAAAGTTAGATTTTTAGCGATTTTAGTCGGTAGTGGAAATTTTGATATCGAGGTCAGAATCGAATTCCAGAAGTTGGAGTAGGTCCGTGGTGTTATTTTTTACTTATGTGCAAAATTTGTGGTCTTTCGGATGCTGGTTGGAGCTGTTTCGGCACTGTTTGTGTAGTTCGGAAGTTTAGAAGTTCTTAGGCTTGGATCCGAGTGTAACTTGGTGTTTTGACGTTGTTCGAGGTGATTTGATGATTTTACTAAGTTCGTATGATGTTATGGGATGTGTCGGTATGTTTTGTTGTGGTCCCGAGGGCTTCGGAGTGATTTCGGGTGGTTATCAGATTGTTTTGAGTTGAAGAAGTGAAGCTGAAGCTGCTGGTTCTGGTATTTTCACACCTACTGTGGGGATTCCATAGGTGCGGCCCTGCAGAAGCAAAGAGGGGCTTTCGAATGTGGGCAAGGACAAGGTGAACTAGAAGTGCAGGTGGGGGATTTAGAACGCATCTGCGGCATCAAAGATGCAGAAGTGGAGAGCAGATGCAGAAAAGGTTCTGGGAAGAATGGATCGCAGAAGCGGGCAGGGCCCGCAGGTGCGCACTCACAGGTGCGAGTATTTGACCCTAGATACAGATTTTGGGAGAGTAAGTGGTACCCGCACCTGCGATGGAATTTCTGTTAGAACATATTTTAATGATGCAAATTAATGATGCATGTGCAGGAGTTCAAGGAAGCAAAAATGAATTATTGACATTGCCATAACGAACAAGGAAGGATATTGAAGCTGTCCCAATATCATGATGCACAAGGAAGGAATTAACTCTACGAGATTAACTCCATGATTCTGGGAAATCAAAGTTGCAGCAATGGAATGAAGACTCAGCGCAATCCATGATTGACGAGCCAAATCAAATCACCGGAGATCAATCAAATCTAGAAGATCCGGACAGCAGTCAAGAACGGAAGGATCGCAAACATCAAGGAAGAATTCTGTCAAACTCATCGATTGCCAAAGGAAAGAATCTGACGAGAAGCAACGGCTAATACCTTATTCTTGGAAAGAATCAACTCTTTCCAAGGATCAAAACCCTTGGGTTGACAAGCCTTCACCAACCATCATTGTATAAATTCATAGTGCAACTCCACCCTTAGTATACTTTGATCGAACCAAAATCACTCTCTTCAATTTACTGCAAACAAGCATAGTAGCCTAGATAGATCTGCTGTAACAAGTCAGGAATAGAAAGAGAGCGTACAAGTTGTGAGGCATTGTATCAAACGAGTGCCTAAAGAACCGAGAGACAAATACCAAATCTGTACTCGAAAGAAAACTCATTTGCTTAAAGAGAAATCCCTTGCAACCCAAGGGGGCTGGATTAGGATTCACACTGAATTCGAACCAGTATAAAATTCCTGGTATCTTTAATTTCTGTATTTACTTTTGCTTATCATCTCGAATCTCACTGTCTGCAAGAATTACTGTTTAAGTCGACTACTAAAGTTTTAAGTCAACTTGTTACGATTTATTTAAATTATATACAATTCACCCCCCTCTTGTACTTTCAATTTCCGCAGGTATGGCATCGCAGAAGTGTAAATGGTACTACAGATACGGTTTTGCTGGGCGGAAGTTATAAATAGAGGACTTCGTGCTTTTTCCTCATTTCCACCATTTTCAACTCGGACTTTGGAGCTTTTGAGGTTATTTTTGAAGTGGATTCAAGGATTTTCATTGAGGTAAGTCCCTTGAGCCAAAGTACCCTAAGCTATGGTATTTTTCCTGTTGATTTCTCATCTAATTATTGGGGTTTTGAAGTGAAAATTGGGAGTTAGGGCTTGGAAGTTTGGAGAGTGTAATTTTGGGATTTTGAGTGACCAAATGTTGTCGGATTTTAATAAATTTCTTATGGTTAGACTCGTGAGTGAATAAGCTTTCGGATTTTGTGACTTTTGTCGGATTTCGAGGCGTGGGCCTGGGAGCCGGGTTTGAGCCAATTTCGGATTTGAGTCCAATTTAGTAGTTTTTCTTGTGGAATTGGTTCCTTGGCATATATTTATTGTGTTGTATTACTTTTGGCTAGATTCAGGATGCTTGGAGGCCAATTTGAGAAGCAAAGGCATCGCAGAGTAAAATTTTGCTCGGATTGAGGAAAGTAATAGTTGTAAATCTGGTTCTGAGGGTAGGAAACCCTGGACATTGTGTCTTATGACTATTTTGGAGGTGACGCACATGTTAGGTGACAAGCGTGTGGGCGTGCACCGAGGGGATTGTGACTTGTTTCGCCCCGTAGAACTCTAAAGTTGAACGACATGTTGTTAGCTTTATGCTATCTATGTGTTATGAAAGATTGACTGTAAAATCATATTAGAAACCATGTTTACGCTATATGTCGGCACTTATGGGTCCCGTTGGGCCCGCGTTACATGTTAAGTTGCATGTTAAATGCTATTTTTACCCGCATATCATATCTCAGTCTCTATTATTCAGTTCGATGCATCATGTTATTGCTGTTTGGGCTGACTTTCCTAATATCCGAGGGCCCGAGAGACTTGAGAGATTGATGACTGAGATAGGCTGATGGCTTGATGTAAGGATATTCATGGGATCGGGCTGCACGCCGCATCATGTTTTATTGATTTATGCTTGAGTGAGGTAGTTGGCCTAATTGATTTATGCAATGATTGTCCTGTTGTAGCACTTGGGATGAAGGAGCCCCTTTGGAGTCTGCACACCCCCAGTGAGCTTAGGTACCTAGTGAGTGCGAGTGCCGAGTGCTGAGTGATTGTGAGGAGTGAGTGACTGGGAGAAATGAGTGATTGTGAGGTTGGAGTGATTGGGAAGACTGAGAGATGATTGCCTGAGAGGCAATATATGATTACATTATTGATGCACATAGTTGCCTTGTATCCATGTTTTGAAAATTGTTGAAAGATATTCTTATCTAGTTTTACTTGAACTTTCCTACAATAAACTGATTTGACTTGAATTACCGGAACTTGGGAAGCATTATTATTTTCGTTTCTGAAATTATTGAAAATGAACTAAAACGGCGTAGCTCGTTACTATCTTGAACTCCTTATTTATTATTGTTACTTACTGAGTGTGTGTACTCACGTTACTCCCTGCACCTCGTGTGCAGATCCAGGAGCTGTTGGACGTGGAGGTTGTTGACAGTACTCATAGCTGGTCATTTGGAGATTGCAAGGTAGCTGCCGCGTTAGCCACCCTGCTTTCTTCTTCCCTATCTTTCCTTATTTTTTGTATTTTAGATTCCAGACTATGTTAGTCTTTTTACTTTCGGAACGTTTATGTTACATGCTCATGACTAGGGACACCTCGATGTCAGGCTTTATTTACGCACTTATAATTTGGGATTTACCCAATTTTGTGGCAAAGATTTCAATTATTTTAAAAGTCTTGATTTATTTCTAGTTATTATTGAATGCGTTTTGGCAATGTCGGCTGGCCTAGTATCATCGATAGGCGCCATCACGACAGGTTGTGTTTTGGGTTATGACAAGTTGGTATCAGAGCCCAGGTTACATATGTCTCACGATTCATGAGCAGGTTTAGTAGAGTCTTGCGGATCGGTACGGATACGTCTGTACTTATCTTCAAGAGGCTACAGAACTCTTAGGAAACATCACATTCTTGAACTCTTGTCATGCGAATCTGTTGATACTGGTAACTAGACTTCTGTTATTCTATTCTCTCACAGATGGTGAGGACACGTGCTACCGGTCAGGACGTACACCCACCAATACCACCAGTTGGAGCCGCGAAAGGCCGAGGTTGTGTTAGAGGCCATGGTGGGGGCGGGGGTGCAGCCGGCACAGCAGGTAGGGTGGCACCTGCAGATCCACTAGTTTCCCCAGTACAGGATCAGATCCCAGTTGTGGATGCATTGGTCCCGTGACAACCTCAAGCACCAGTTGTTCCCTTCGTGATTCCAAGTCTTCAGGGAGCTAAGCTCAAATTTTGACCGCGTGCAGCGGTCTTGCCCGGGCAGTCTTTGTTTCTAGTATAACAACCACTTCCCAGGATGGGGGAGGCACTCAGACTCCCGCCTCCTGCACACCCGAGCAAGTTGTTCAGGGACTCCAGACATCGGGGGCACCACCAGCCCAACCATTTGAACCTGCTTAGGACTATGTGGTTCCAGTCATGCCTGATGATGAGTAACGTAGATTGGATAGTTTTGGTAGACTTCAGCCTCGGACTTTCAGTAGTGCAGAGGGCGGGGATGCCCAGGGTTTCTTGGATGTGTTAGAAGATTCTCCGTGCAGCAGGTATTTTGGAGACCAGTGGGGTCTCGTTCACCACCTTTCAGTTCTCTAGAGCTGCCTTCACTTGGTGGGATGCTTATGAGAGGCGTAGGCATGTTGGTGTAGCGCCCCTTACCCGGTAGCAGTTCTCCATTCTCTTCCTGGAGAAGTATGTGACGCAATCCCACAGAGATGAGTTGCGCTGACCGTTTGAGTAGTTGCATTAGGATGATATGATGGTGATGCAGTACAAGATGAGGTTTTCTGAGTTGTCATGTCATGCTATTTGGTTGTTTCGTAGGGAGAGGATCAGGAGGTTCATAGATGGCCTCACATATCAGCTGCAGATTCTTATGACTAGGGAAAGGGTGTATTGCGCTTCTTTTGAGGAGGTTGTTGACATTGCTCAGGATATAGAGTCGATTCATCGCCAGGAGCGAGTAGAGAGGGAGGCCAAGAGGCCTCATGGATCTGGTAGTTTAGGTGGTGTTCCTTCTGGAGGTCAGTTTCACCACGGCAGAGGTCGTCCTTTCAGGCATACTCAAACGGCGGCCCAGCCCACCGTGGTGCATCATCTGGCCATGGTTTTCACAGCTCTCAGTAGGGTCACTCATCTCTTAGTGCCCTTCCAGCTCAGAGTTCGTCCCGTGCTCCATCGGTTCAGGGCTCGTCTATGGCAGGTTCTTCTACCAGTTATCTCGGTTCTTGGGGCTCCCTTCAATCCCCACCAAAAGCACTAGGGAGTTGTTTTGAGTGTGGGGAGTTAAGGCGTATGTGGAGGCAGTGTCCTCGCCGTCAGGGAGGTCCATTGCAGCTGAGGGGTCAGGCTGCATCTTCAGCACCAGTTACATCACCACCCGCCCAGTCAGCTCGGACTGGAGCTCAGTCAGCTAGGGGTCGCCCAAGAGGGGGAGGGCAATCAGGTGGAGGTTAGGCCCATTTCAATGCTCTTCCTACCATACCATATGCCATTGCTTCAGACAGAGTGATCACGGGTATCGTCTCAATATGTCTCCGAGATGCCTCTGTATTATTTGGCCCTTGTTCCACTTATTCATATGTATCCTCATATTGTGATCATTATCCAGATGTGCCCCATGAGTATTTAGCTTCATATATTCATGTATCTACTCTGGTGGGGTGATACCATTATTGTGTACCGTGTGTATAGGTCGTGTGTAGTGACCATTGGAGGATTGGAGACTAGAGTGGATCTTCTACTGCTTAGTATGGTTGATTTTGATGTGATATTGGGTATGGATTGGCTGTCTCACTATCATGCTATTTTAGACTGTCACGCTAAGAATGTAACATTGGCGATGTTGGGGTCACTTCGGATTGAGTGGCGAGGTTCTTTAGATTATGTCCCCAGTAGAGTAATTTCATACTTAAAGGCCTAGCGGATGGTTGGGAAGTGTTGTTATCTTATTTGCCCTTTGTGAGGGATGTTAGTGCAGAGATCCCTACTATTGATTCTATTCCGGTAGTGCACGATTTTCTGTATGTGTTTCCTGCAAACCTATCGGACATGCCGTCGGACAGGGATACTTGACTTTGGTACTCGTATTGGTGCTGGGAACTCAGCNTGACACTGATGGCACTTCCGAACAAAGCTGAAACAGTCTTTTTCCATGGTTATCAAGTAATAGCCTACTTGGAGGATTTTCTTTGCAAAAACATACCCGTTCATGTGGGGTCCGCACACTCCTGCGTGTACTTCATGCATTATCCTTCCGGCCTCTTCGGCGTCAACACATCTTTACAAATTAGAGATCCGGAGTCCTTTTGTACAAGACGATCACCGCTCAAGAAGAAACCACTTGCGTGCCGTCTAATGGTTCTCTTTTGGTCTCCACTGGATTGCTCGGGGTATTCTTTAGTTTTCAAAAATCTTTTGATGTCATGATACCATGGCTGACTATTTGGTTCTGCCTCAACCGTATTACAGTAACCATGACTTTCCCGGATTTGGATTTCCAAAGGATCTATGTGAGCATTGCCTGGGTACGGCAGCATTGAGGCTAAAGTAGCAAGTGCATCGGCCAGTTCATTGTGACAACGAGGGATGTACCTGAACTCTATTGATTTAAATCGCCTGCTAAGATCTTCCACATATTGCCCTGTAAGGGATAAGCTTGACATCTCGGGTCTCCCATTCTTCCTGAGCTTGCCGGATAATCAGATCCGAGTCCCCCATGATCAACAACTCTTCTACGTCCTGGTCGATTGCCATGTTTATACCCATAATGCAGGCTTCATACTCGACAGTATTGTTTGTGCAGAAAAACCGAAGCCGGGCTGTGGCTGGGTAATGCTGACCAGTGGGCGAAACCCAAATTGCCCCAATTCCTACACCTCTTGCGTTTACCGCTCCATCAAAGAACATTTTCCAAGCAGTAGTATCCTCGGATATTGCCTCGACCGAATTTACCACTTCATCTGGGAAGTAAGTGTTCAAAGGTTGGTATTCATCATCAATCGGGTTTTCAGCCAAATGATCCGCCAATGCTTTGGCTTTCATTGCCGTGCGAGTGACGTAGACTATGTCAAATTCAGTGAGCAGGATCTGCCATTTTGCTAACCTTCCCGTGGGCATTGGTTTCTGGAATATGTATATCAAAGGATCCAACCTGGTTATGAGGTAAGTGGTGTAGGCTTGCAGATAATGCCTCAACTTCTGAGCTACCCAGGTTAAAGCACAGCAGGTTCTTTCCAACAAAGTATACTTAGCTTCATAACTGGTAAACTTTTTACTCAGATAGTAGATTGCTTGCTCTTTCTTTCTGGTCACATCATGCTGCCCGAGGACATAGCCAACAGAGTTTTCCAAGATTGTCAGGTACAAGAACAGAGGCCTCCCTGGTTCAGGTGGGACCAAGACCGGTGGATTGGACAGATACTCTTTGATCTTATCAAAAGCTTCTTGACATTCATCTGTCTACTTGATTGCCGCATCTTTCTTCAGTAATTTGAATATGGGTTCACACGTGGATGTCAGCTGAGCAATGAACCGGCCATATAGTTTAATTTGCCCAACAAGCTCATCACATCTTTCTTGGTTCTCGGAGGAGGCAAATCCCGGATAAATTTTATCTTTGTTGGATCTAACTCAATACCTCTCCGACTAACTATAAAGCCCAAAAGTTTGCCCGATGGGACTCCAAACACATATTTGGCTGGGTTCAGCTTCAAATCATATTTGCGCAACCGCTCAAAGAATTTTCTCAGGTCTCGTGGTCATCCTGGGTTTTGGACTTGATGATTACGTCGTCCACATACACCTCTATTTCTTGGTGCATCATATCATGGAAAATGGCGGTCATGGCCCTCATGTAGGTTGCCCCAGCATTCTTCAAACCAAATGGCATGACTCTGTAACAGTATGTACCCCAAGGTCTAGTAAAAGCTGTTTTCTCTGCATCTTCTTCATCCATCAACACTTGGTGATATCCTGCGTAACAATCCACGAAGGACTGTATCTCATGTTTGGCGCAGTTATCAACAAGGATGTGGATGTTTGGCAAAAGGAAGTTATCTTTGGGACTTGCCTTGTTTAGATCTCTGTAATCCAAACACACTCGGGTCTTCCCGTCTTTCTTCGGCACTGGAACTACATTGGCTAGCCATGTGGTATACCGAACTACTCGGATCACCCCTGCTTTCAACTGTTTCGTGACTTCTTCTTTGATCTTGTCACTAATATTAGTTTTAAACTTTCTCTACTTTTATTGGACAGGGGGATGGTCGGGGTATGTTGGCAACTTGTGAACCACCAAATCGACACTCAGCCCTGGCATGTCGTCATATGACCAAGCAAACACATCTTTGAATTCAAACAAGAGTTGGATCAATGCGTCCTGAGTTTTCTCATATGTGTGAATGCTTATCTTGGTTTCCCTGACTTCTTTAGCACTACCCAAATTGACCGGTTCGGTATCATTTAAGTTCGGCTTAGGTTTATTCTCAAATTGTTCCAGTTCTCGATTTATTTCCCTAAAAGCCTCTTCTTCATCATATTCCGGCTCTTGGTTCATTATTTCACAGTTAGAAAACGTGTTTGGATCTGGGCATGAAGTCCGCAAGCATGTCATGTTATTTAAAGCCGCATTATTAGGACTGAAAGAAGAAGAAAAATAAAATAACAAAAATCAGAAGGAATAAAGAAAGATGGACGATGAAATATTGATATCATTTCATTGAATTTGAAAGATAACAGGGTTTACATTGGAAATTAAAAGACATGAAACTAAAGAAAACACCCGAGTTACACCCTGGAATAACTCGTGGTGTAGAAAAGGTAGCAGGACTGGTCTACCAGGACTCCTGACTGATTGAGAATGGCGTAGCCTTCCAATTTTGTAATTTGGCCTCAGGTCCCATGTACAGCACCTCAGCGGTGCTTGAGCCTTCCCCTGGCTGGACCATGTGGGTTTCATATAATATCTTCCTCATTGCCCCACAGAACTTTTCGATCTCTTCGGCCGTAAAGGCCTCATCCTCTTCTTCTTCATTGTATTTGGGCTTGACAAATGTTTTGTACAGATGTGGCACTGGCTGCGGCAAGACACATCCATCATTCTTTCTACCATCCGCCCATTTTACATCAGCTGGAGTAGGTCGGAAGCCCACCCCAAAGAACTTTTCACTGGCGGTCAGGGTGATAGGTTCAGCTATTCCTTGTAATGATTTCCCAAGCCCCTTCCCAGGTTTGTAGCCATGCCTGATCATTTCTTTGGCCACCATGATTGATGAATTAGAAAGGAAGGGTTGGGGGCAAGGTTTTCCTTCTTCGTACTGGTCCGCGACCACAATCTCAAAAGCCTGATAGACTATGTGCACACTCCCCTCTCTTGCTTCAAGACATGGAACTGATGGGTCCCGATAAATTGACTGCTCATCTTCCCCGTGGACCATAATCTCTTGATTCTCATGCTCGAACTTCACCATCTGGTGAAGATAGAAGGTACAACTCCCGCTGCATAAATCCACGGCCTCCCCAAGAGAAAGTTGTAAGACGTGTCCATGTCCAGAACCTGGAAGGTTACTTCAAAGTCTACTGGTCCGATGGTCAGAATCAGATCAATCTCTCCAATTATGTCCCCTCCGATACCATCGAAAGCACGTACACAGACATTGTTGGGTCAGATTCTCTCGGTACCAATTTCCATGCGTTGTAGAGTCGAGAGCGGGCATATATCTACTCTAGAGCCCCCATCCAACATAACCCTTTCACGTAGTACCCTTCGCATTTGACTGTCAGGTGCAGGGCTTTATTATGTGCAGCCCCTTCTGGGGGTAAGTCATTTTTGCTGAAGGAGATATGGTTGACTGCAAAAAATCTTTCTTCCATTCTCTCCAACTGCTCTACAGAGGTCTCAACAGGCACATATGCTTCGTTAAGGGTCTTGATCAATACCTTCTGATGTTCGGTGGAATTCATCAACAGAGATAACAGAGAGACTTGTGCGGGAGACTTTCGAAGCTGGTCGATTATCTCATAATCCGCCATTTTCATATTTTGAAAGAACGCCTCTGCTTCTTCGGCACTCACAGGCTTCTTAGGTGGGAAACGCTTTCTCGTGGCATTGTTCACCTCTTCCAAATTGAGATACTTCTCCGCCGGGTTATTTTCTTGGATTTCTCCCGAGATTTCTTTGCCTTTGTAAGTCACCACTGATTTGTTGTAGTTCCAGGGCACAGCGGTAGGATCTGTCATGGGCTTTTATGGTGCGCGGCCAATAACCACGGGCTCACTCTGCCTTGGTGGATTTATTGGCCCCCGCATCACGTGAGTCCCCTTCGGCACATACATTTGGGCTGCTTTGTTTAGCTGGAACCTCCTGGGAGGACTCAATGACATCTGTTTTTCTTGGCGGCCTCGAGGGACACAGAGAACAGCATCTTTGGGGGGCATTGCCCCTGTTTCCACTTCCATTTTCTTCTCCAACTTCTGAGGGGTGGTTTTGTTCTTTTTCTCCCCCTTGTCTTGCCTCGGGACAAACTTTGGTTTCTTTTCTGCGTCAGCTATGGCAATGATGGCCTTCAACGCTGGGTCAAACTCTTTGTCTTCACAAATCATTCCAATAACCGGCCCGTTGTTGTGATCCGTTAGTGGATTGTTGGTTACATTGGGAACATCCTCATCCCTTAGCACTATTCTTTTTTGTTCTATCAGATCTTCCACATCCCTCTTCAAAGTCCAACAATTTTCTATATCCTGCCCTTCAGCCCCTGAGTGATAAGCGCACCGGGTGCCACGTTGGTAAGAGGGTGATTCTGGGTTTTGCATATTCGGGGGTACGGGCTGCAACAAACCCATTTGGACCAATTTTGTGAATAGGCTAGAATAGGACTCGCTAATTGGTGTGAAGTTTGTTTTCCTTAGCGGCTCTCGGGCACGGAAGTTGTTTTGTGAAGGTCGGGGATTGTAGTGAGCTTGGTAAGGAGGTTGATTTCTGGGAACTGGAGCTCTGTTCCGGTTAAATTTTTGTTGTGGCCTGACATAGGGTTGAGCATTCATCACTGCGTATGGCTGAGGAGCATAAGCTACATCTTGGTGGGGATAGTAATGCTGTGGGATTCTTTCAGAGAAAAGGGATCTGGGAGTACCGTGTTTTCTTGCACTTGACGCTGCCATTGACTTTTCTTCCTTTTCCTTTCTATTTGATACTCCTCCAGACCCACCCTGGATGGCTTGGGAGGTAGCTCTGATAGCAGATTGGCTCAAAATTTGACCCGTTTTCAAACTATTTTTCAACCATTTCGCCAATCTTGATGGCTTCAGCAAATGGCTTACCCATTGCGGACATCATGTTTCGGAAGTAATCTGCCTCTTGGGCTTGGAGGAAAACTGTAACCATTTCAACCTCATCCATTGGAGGCTTTACCCTGGAGGCCTGCTCAAGCCATTTAACCGCGTATTCTCGAAAACTTTTCGAGGATTTCTTCTTTAAGTTTGTTAGTGAGTTCCTATCCGGAGCAATATCAATGTTGTACTGGAACAGCCTGATGAAATCTCTAGCAAGATCATCCCAGATGTGCCAGCGGGATATATCTTGGTCCATGTACCACTCAGATGCGATGCCAACCAGACTTTATCCGAAATAGGCCATGAGGAGTTCTTCCTTTCCACCAGCTCCTCGCAGCTGGTTGCAATATCTCTTAAGATGGGCAATAGGATCACCGTGACCATCATACTTCTCAAATTTTGGGGTTTTGAATCCCAATGGTAGATGCACATGAGGGAACATGCATAAGTTGGCATAAGATACACTTTTCTGTCCACTCAAGCCTTGGATGCTTTTGAGACTCTGTTCCATACTCCTCATCTTTCTCGCAATCTCTTCTTGCTCAGGAGTTTTGGTGGTCTTTTCTTGCCCGCAGTGAACTCATACCGGGGTGGTTGAGGGTAAGTATAAGTGGGAAATTGTGGAGGTTCTATTGGGAAGGAGGGTGTTTGGAAGGTGAAAGCTGATGGGTCAAAACTGGGCCTGGTCAATGTAGGCTGTGCCGTGGCCTAGCAAGGTGGAGCGGTAAAGATATTTGAAGCTGCACCGGACATTAACACCTGGGGGCGAACCTCTGAAGGTGTTCCCACAAAATGAGCTGAGATAGTAGGGTATCCTAGCGGTGTATTTGGGTGACTGATCGGGACATTGGAGGTGCCGCTTGCTCTAGGAAAGAGTTCAGGGAATCCCAGGATTGTGCTCGGTGGCTCTCTTCCATTTGCCCAAGCGTCCCACATTTCCATAACACGGAGACGTAGGATTCTGTTTTCTTCGGCAGCTGCCGATTCTGAAGTCGAGATACCCGAGATCGGACTATCCTCCACGATGGGAATTGTTGGCAGAGTCATTTCTGAAGACATTTCAATGCTTCCTTTCGACCTCGTAAAGTATGGGTGCGAAGCCAGATTACCACAAAAACCAACCACCGTATTATAAAAACCTGGACTAGAATATCACAGCAACAAAACGGTTAGTTTGAAACAAATAAGCACATAGGTAATCGCACGTTGGGGTGTGATGCACCTATACAGTTAAATGTGTTTCTACATGTTTGCAACAATTGCATGTTTCATCCCGGCTTTCAAACTTCCACTCTTTTTCATCTCTTTTTTTTTTTGCCTTCCTTTTCTCTTTTCTTTTGCTTTTCTTCTCTCATTTTCTTTTGATTTTTCTTCTCTCTTTTCTTCTTCTTCTTTTTATTGGAATTATTCAAAAAATTATGACCGGATCCGATGAGGATTGCCTACGTATCACGACGCCGCGTGAATCAGATCATTACGTAGTTCAAGAAAAGAAATAAATGCGAAAAATACAGACACAATTTTTTTTGGGAATTTTCGAATTTCATTAATAAAAACTCCTAAACTTCTATTACAAGAAATTTCAAATTACTCATTCTTTTGAAATATAAAACTACGGACAGACTCAAAATAAACCAAAATACAGACTAGATAAATGAAAAATCAGGAATACATTAAAGTTTCAAATCCTAGGGCCTGTGGGACATCATTCGGTCTTGCCACGGGCCTATGTGCGAGATCCCCTTGTAGCCGCTCCAAATCACTCATTATCTGGCGGACGAATATCATCACTGCAGCGAAGAAGGTGGTTCGGGTCATATCCTCACATGCTTGGCATTTTGCGATAATGTAGTCGGCAATAGCCCTAATCCTTTCTCGAATCCTACCCTTTTCTTGAAGTAGCCGTCCAATTTGCTGGTTTCTGGCTTCTAACACCTGAACGTCGTGATGGTTTTGGTTTTGCAGCTGTTGCATTTCCTCCTCCATCCGAGCCATTAGAGCATAACAATGTTCCCTGTCAGCTTTAAAGTTCTTGGCTTGCTTAGCCGCCTCATTCTCAATAGTGGTTAATTTTCTTCTCAGGTTGGTGATTGTCCCTTCATACTTTCTTTTCATTTGTTGCACAAATTGTGTCCTCCCTTCTGCATTCTTTGCCAATTGGGCCCGGACTTCTGCTAGATTGGCTTCAGATTTTTCCAAATCATCTTGACACTCAAGTACTTTCTTTCTCAAACTGCTTATAAGCCTCTCGTCGGCTGGCTTCTTTCTGGGTTTCTGGCTGCTATTCTCAATTTCTGGATTTGAGCCTTGAGGGCTTCGTTTTCCTGGGTTAACTTTTACTTTTCCCCTTCATCTGCGGCAGCTTGGATACTCTTGGCAAATTCGAGATCCATGATTTTTCCTTCCAACTTACCTATTCTACCCCTGTAGCTTTCTTCTTTTGCCAACCAGCCCCACTGCTCTTGCGAGTCGTCGATGAATTGTTGAACGTGGGCTCTCTTAGCAGGTCTTTCAGGAATCTGGAATCTTTTACCAAACCAAACAATGTACTTAGGGTCCACTTCGCCTCTAGCTAGATCTCTCACCATGGTTTTAGGTTCAAGAAATCTACATTCATTCCACACCTGGGGAATTCTTCCCTCCGAAAACACGGCTTTTGGGCCCAATTCAATGACATGTTTGATCAAATCTTCGTCATGGGGACGGTTTGGAATCTTCCTAATTGGCGCAAAACCCTGTGGGGAGCATACGGCTGGATGCTCCGGATACCCATTAGGAGGAGACAACATACTTCAGTTGATGTGTATACTGCTTCGGTGATAGGAAGCCATCCAAATGCCCACTCAATTTTATCAGCAGTCAAAGAGCTCAAGCATTCAAGCCAAGCTTCAGTACCCTCGGGGAATTCAATACCCACTACTCGGCTTTCAAATTCTTCAATGCAACTCAAACCGGCCATACCATAATTCATATACCCAACCCGGTGGCAGAGATGCTCTTGTATCCACAACTATAGTAGCAGATTGCAGCCTTGGAAGAACTTTTCCCCCTCCCGGCGGATAGTCAAAGCTCGGTAGATTTCAGATAGGATCAGGGGAGCCACAGTGCCATTGGCTTTCTTGATTGAAACATCGACCATTCCTACGAGACCCATTTCTATATTACCATCTTCTCGCGGACAGACCACAATACCCAAGAATGCTGCTGCAAAGGCCAAACCCCGCCTTGCCTCCTATTTGTCTTTATTTCCGGTGTGGGTCAAACCAGTGTTTGGTGCTTCAAAACCGTGAGGGTTGCCGTAGCGTTGATACAAGAACTGGAAAGTGCAGCACCCCTTAGATAAGTTCCTATCCTGAATATCCCGACTAATACTCAACAAATCCAAAAATTTGTGGGGAGATACCGGTCTTGGCGACACTGGATATCGACTTCTAAAGTTTCCATTAAGGCCCGCATAACCCGCAATTTCTTCTAGGGTGGGTGTGAGCTCAAAGTCAGAAAAGCGGAACACATTGTGAGTTGGGTCCCAAAAAGGTATTAAAGCTTCAATTACGTCCAACCTTGGCTTGATGTTCAACAGTTCGACGAGACCTCCCAGAACCTTTACCACAATTTCTCTACTGCCTTTTCCTAAATCATTCCACCACATGTGGAGCTGTAAGGGGATCTCTTTAAGGGCTGTGAAGGGTTCGATTTCATTTGTGCTCATCCTGCACATATATTAAGGTGATTTAATAACTCATTTTGACCCAAAAAGAGCAACACCATTTTTAAAAAAAAAATTATTTCAAAAATAAAACCCACTTTTTGCAAATACGGCCTTTCAGCACTTCGGGGAAGAAGATTTTAAGGCTGTGCCTGCCAACGGGCTAAAAATTAAAGAAATGACCAAGGTGGCTGTTCTTTCAAAACAACCGTACGGTGCCCTTTTGGGGACATTCGGCTTATTTTAGACAAGAATGGCATCACCCTGTTTATTCGTGATAAAATTTTTGTTATTTTTGGGCTATTTTCGCAAAAGGGAAGTTGGACCCGATGGGGGTTGCCTACGTATCCCACATCCGGTGGGAATCAAACTGGCGTAGTTCGGTCAGATTTGACGAAAATAAAAACCAACTATTTTTCAAACAGAAAATTTTTGTCAGAATTTTGGCAGAGTTTCAGTATATTTTGGACAATGATTTTTTCAAAACAAGTAATTATCTCTCTGAGCCCTCACACTGCTATTTCTTTTCCCAATTTTCTTCTATTATCCACAAGCCGGTCAACATGCGAATCCGAAGCAAATAAATGCACAAGTAGCAAGTAGGATGCATCAGGATGGTCTTTTCATTTCAGGTACACATGTCCTAGACGGACGCAACCCCTGTGTTGAGTCCCCTAAGTCAAATGCACGTGATGCACACAAGCGTTCCTACTAGGGATCCGGCATGAGGTTTTGTTATACTAGGTTTAAAAAACCTGGGTGTATTATTCTAGACCTGGCTTACCCGAGCGGACAACTCGAGCCGAGGGGGGCAGCATACCGGGAATACAGAAGCTTCACCGGCTTTACAACTTGTCCGAACCTCGTTCTAAAATGGGATAAGACTCTAGACAGAATAGAAGTCACACGAAGTGCACCCTTCTCCATGATTTAGAAGACTCAGAGAGAGGAAGGGTTTCGTAGCAGTTTATATACAGTTCACAGAATATCAAAGCGGTAAAAGCATTTAGCACATTAGGCTCAAACATGTAGGAAAATCAGATAATAAATAAAGCTCATCATAACAGCTATTCTAAGCTCGAATTCTTAAACCCCGAACCGAAGTTCTAGGTTTGTATCCCCAGCAGAGTCGCCAGAGCTATCACACCTCCTTTTTACACACCCGAAGGTGATATATAAGGGAGTTTTTTCAATTTAAGTGACATTATTCGAAATGGGATTATTTATTCAATTCAGAGTCGCCACTTGGGATAGCTTATTGGTGTCCCAAGTCACCGATTTTATTTTAAATCCCAAATCGAGGAAAATTCAACTTTCCTTTTGAAGTCTGCGAACCAGAAATTCTGCATAAGGAATTCTGTTAACCCGAGGGAAGGTGTTAGGCACCCCCGGATTCCATGGTTCTAGCACGGTCTCTTAAACTATTGCAATTGGCCTATATCTTATTTTAATACATGTTTTAGCCTATGATATAATTTAAATTATTAAACCACTTTTAATTTATTTTAAGGAAGATTTAATGTAGTCAAAAACATGTCTTTGGACCGCGCCACATGAAATGCACTCGCAATCCGAAACACATTTTATTCAACGTTATTAAGATTTGGATTTGGATTACATGAAATGCACACCCGAGTTTAGGAAGGTAATGTTATTAAAATAACGCGCCTAAAGCAACTACGCGTTTTTAACTTTGCGAGGGCCATGGAAAATTTGCTAAATGGCACACCTCGAGTTCTAATGATTTTAAAAGAAATAATTAAATGAGGGCCACGCATTTGAGATTTTATTTGGCGCGGCGCACCTCAATTTATTCTAACCCGAAAGACTTAACTAAATTAAACTACACGGAGAGTCTATAATCATAATATGAAAGTCTCAAACTAAAGGCGAATAAACTCATGCTAGCAGAATGTGACATTAGGCTGAACTAATTAAAAGAACCCATGTAATACTTCATATTCAAGTTGGGGTATTTTTGTCATTTACTATTACTTAAACTAAAAAAACCTAGCTAATTAAATGGGCAAAAGCCCATTGTATACTGACAGAAAACAAAGAAAGAAAACGTAAAGAAAGGCAAATGCATCAGAAGCTTAAAAAATGAAAGAAACAAAGAAAGAAAGAAAATGGGTCTGCTTTAGAGAACGCACAAAAGGGATTTCAAAAGGAGGAGAAGAAGAAGAAAAAGGCTGGAACCAAACCTTGAGAAATCTTACATACGCACTGGTTTTTACGGGTAATACTCAAATTTCTCATCTGGGTTCTTTTCTTCTGGTAATTAATTTTATGTCAGTTCATATATTTGAAGGGTTTCACAAGGTATAAGAAATTAAATACCATTATTCTGGAAAAATTTAGAGTCAAACATGAAACCTCGAGGGTTGGGTATTCTAAATTAGCTATGAATTAGCCTAAACAATGAAATTAACATGAGATTGATATTATGTAATTATACATTGATTGGAGGAATTTGTATGAATTGCTCGAGGTGAAGCATTTGGTATTTCGGCACGAGTACTGTGAGTAGTAATCTTACCGCAATTTGTGTTTTCATAACTTGCATGATTTACACATGATTTTTAATATGAATATGTTACCGATAATTTTGAGTTGCATGTGGGACAAGTCTCTTACTCGATATAATATCGAAATAGTTATTTGAGATGAATATCGTGGTTTTAAATATTTTCGATGTCACTAGATCTGTTTTACCGTTACTTCAATTTACCGTTATCGAAAAGAAATTATCTGATTTGATAAGAACCGAAATGCCTTATATTGTTTTAAAAATATTTTCTACGAGTATATACGGATTAAAGAGACAAGTATAAATGGGAGTAGACATTGAAGGATCCTGTAGCTAACGGCGGGTTCGTTAGACCTGGTCCACCTTGTAATTACCGATTACCGTTATAGCCCTCGCTAGTGGGAAGGTAGAACTAGCATACCGTTACCGATTTCCCTCGAGTAGGGACTACCGTTATATTTGACTTCTTGCGAAGAAGTCCACAGTTATACCCATTACATGATCCGTTCATTGAAACCTCCCAAAATGTGAATACTGATATTATAGAGTGGTTACCGAGCTTATTACTGAATTGTTAATTATATTTTACTACAAGAAAAGCATGATAAGACTGAAAATTATTTATTGTTTCTGAAAGGGCATTTTTATGTTATTTTCTCTTTGAGATACTAGCATGTTTCTAAATTGTCCCCAAATTAAAAACGGTTGTGGTTAAGTGTTATTACTCACTGAGCTAGCGACTCATTCCCCACTAATTTTATTTACAAAGACAGCAGTTGACGCGGGCGAGGATTTCGTTAATTAGAGCGCACAGGTTGATAGTTCTTGGTGAGCCTCGCACTTGTTCGCGTGGGCGGAGATTTTATTATATTGTTATATACTCTTTTCTTTGAATTCTTAGAGTCGCTCCATAGTCATTCTTTTAGTGTCATGAGTATTATTTTGCTATTAGTCTTATGTTGAGTATCGTTCTCATTTATCAAAGTTGGAGAGAAATTACTATTTCTAGTGGTTACTTGGTGGTTTAGTTATGGTGGAGATTTGTATTGGTTAATTGACAAGTTTTCAATTGTTTGGTAGGATATTAGGATGTTTGGTTGCTGATTTAAGACAGGAAAATTTTTGGGATAGTCCAAAAACAGGGAAAACTCTGTCCCATTTTCTGTAAAATACCGATGAGGCTTACTTGGGGGCACTTGCTCCTAGGTGTCGGTCATGATCCTAAATTGGGTCGTGACAAAGTTGGTATCAGAGCTTAAGCTTTAAGTCCCGAGTCATGGAGCAATGTTTAGTAGAGTCTTGTTCATGGGTATGTAGGCGCCCATACTTATGATCTCGAGGCTACTAAACATTTAGGAATGTTTTCCCTTCTTTCATTCTTTGGTCGTGCGTTGAGATAACTTGAGATTGACTTTTGAATATTTCTTTCGCAGATGGCTAGGACACGCACACCCTCATCTGCTGGACGTGGTACTACCCGGGGTGGCGGTCAAGTTGGGTTTCATCAAACTAGAAGACAGACTGCTCCTCAACCTCAAGTTGGGAACATAGGTTAAACCCAAGCTGTTATGCAAGATCAAGTGCAAGGGCAGGGAGTTCAGAACGCTCCACCACCAGTGCCAACTGTTGTACCTATTGTTGCCTTACCTGCAGATGCAGTGGCAAGGTTATTGAATGTGTTAGAGGCATTAGTGCCTACTCAGGGTGGAAGTTTAGCTCCTCAGGCTACTTTACAGACACAAGCACCTACACAGACTTAGCCTTTCGGGAATAAGGAAGTATCCCTACACGAGTTCCTGAAATTGAAATCACCAAAATTCACAGGTTTCGATAATTCAGCAGAGACCTCAAAGTTTCTTGGATGGGACACTTAAGGCATTACGTGCTCTTGGATGTTCTAGTGAGAGAGCCGTGGAGCTCGCAGCATACAAACCAGAGGATATGGCCAACACATGGTATGAAACTGTATTGCTAGGAAGGCCGGCAGGAGCACCACTACTAACATGGGACGAGTTCACTAAGTTGTTCAAGAATCGTTTTCTTCCAGACAGTCTGATGCAACAATATGCTAGGGACATTGAGAGATTGGTTCAGACTCCAGATATGGATGTGTCAACATATAACACTAAGTTCTATAAGCTGGCTATATATACTCCTCACTTAGTGCCTACCGAAGAAGCTCGAATTCAGACATTTGTTGATGGATTGGTTGGTCGTTTGTAAACTGCAGTAGCCCCACAGATGAAGACTTTATCCTACTCTGATATAGTCGACCTTGCTAGAAAGATTGAAAACAAGGGACGTGAGGAGCGTGCAGGAAATAGAAGAGCAGGAAATCAGGGACAACAACAACAACAGGGTTCTCAGACAGGGACACACATGTCTTCACAGTCCACATACAGACCACATTATAAGACAGGGTACTAGGGGATGTCAGCATCTGAACATCGTAATTCTGGGCAGATATATGCCACTACTCCAGTATGCCAGACCTGTGGTAGATCACATTTGGGCCAATGTCGTGTTCGAACGGGGGAGTGCTTTCGGTGTGGCCAGTTGGGACATCACTTGTGGGATTGCCCTCAGCCTCCGAGAAATTTCAACCAGGCTTCTATTCAGTCAGCTGCACCGACTCAGACTACTCGTAATACTTCAGGTGCTACAGGTACAGGAAATAGAGGTCGAGGTGCTGGAGACCGTGCTACTGTGAATCAAGGACAAGGGAATGCTGGTAGAGGTCAGGCGAGAGTTTTTGCATTTACTAGATAGGATGTTCAGTCCTCGAATGCAGTGGTTACATGTATTCTTTCTGTCTGTTCATTTGATGCACTTGCGTTGATTGATCCAGGATCTACTCACTCTTATGTGTCCTCGTACTTTGCTTTGAGGTTTAGTAGACAGCCTAAGCTATTGAATGATCCTTTTCTAGTTGCTACTCCTGTTGGAGAGTCTCTATTAGCTGAATACGTGTATCGTGCTTGTCAGATTCGGTTTGAGGGTAGAGATACTCTAGCTAACCTTATTGTACTTGATATGATTGACTTTGATATGCTGATGGTAATGGATTGGTTATCTTCTTGCTATGCTATAGTCAATTGTCATGCAAAGATAGTAAAGTTTGAGATACCAAATGAACCCAGTTTTATTCTAAGAGGGAGTCAGGTTCCAAAGACTTGCAAAATTGAATCTTTTATGAAGGCTCAACGACTTCTGAAGAAAGGTTGCTTGGGTCTCTTAGCTATTGTAAATGACACAAGAAAGGAAACAGTTAGTATAGAAAATGTACCAGTAGTGAGAAAATTTTCTGATGTATTTTCTGAGGATTTACCAGGATTGCCTCCAGTACGAGAAATAGACTTTTGGTATTTTATTTTGTCTACCTAACACACAGTCCCATATCGATACCGGCATTATCGAATGGTCTACCAGCTAGAGTTGAGGGAGCTAAAGCAACAACTACATGATTTTGTTATATAAGGGTTTTATTAGACCTAGTGTATCACCATGGGGTGCACCAGTACTGTTCGTAAAGAAGAAAGACGGATCCCTGAGAATGTGCATTGACTACAGGCAGTTGAAACAAGATAACAATACGTAATAAATATCCTTTGCCTCGTATAGATGACATGTTTGATCAGTTATAAGGAGCTACCCACTTTTCAAAGATTGACCTCCGTTCTGGTTATCATCAAACTTACAATTAAGGATGAAGATATTTCTAAGACTGCTTTCAGAACTCGATACGGGCACTATAAGTTTCTTGTGATGCCTTTCGGACTGACTAATGCTCCAGCGGCATTCATGGATTTAATGAATAGGGTGTTCAAGCCGTTTATGGATAGATTTGTAATAGTATTTATTGATGATATCCTGATATATTCTCGTAGCCAAGGAGAACACAAGAATCATCTCAGGACTGTGTTGCAGACATTGCGAGAACATCGGCTTTATGCTAAGTTCTCGAAGTGTGAATTCTGGCTAGACTCGTAGCATTTTTGGGGCATGTTGTATCCAAAGATGGAATTATGGTAGATCTAAGAAGACCGAAGCTGTACAGAAATGGCCCGGACCTACTTCTCCTACAGAGATTCGCAGCTTATTTAGGCTTAGCAGGCTATTACAGGCGTTTTGTGCAGGATTTCTCCAAAATAGCAGCGCCGCTGACCAAGCTAACACAAAAAAATGCAAAGTTTCAGTGGACGGAGGAATGTGAGCAGAGCTTTCGAAAACTCAAAACATGTTTGACAACTGCACCAATATTAGCCTTACCATCAGGTTCTGGAGGATTTACAGTATTCTGCGACGCCTCGAGGGTGGGATGAGGATGTGTTCTCTTGCAAAATGGTCGTGTTATAGCTTATGCTTCGAGACAATTGAAAAAGCACGAGCAAAACTATCCTACATATTGTGAGCACGTGATTTTTGCCCTATATGAATTGCCCCCATAAATTCAAAACAAAATAATTTCTTTAGTATTTACAATTTTGGGGATTTTTGTGGCAATTTATGTTAATTGTTTGCATTTTGTCTGTGCATTTTAATTCATAAAAAATACAAAATATCTTGCATTTAGAATTTAAATTTGCATTTTAGGATTAATTAACAAATTGGTTGTTTTATAAAAATTGGAAAAATCACAAAAATAGTTTAATTTGCATTTATAATTTTTGACTTTGATTTTGAGTAGTGTTTCTTTCAAATTTGTTTTGTGATAATTATAATATAGTTTTAATTAGTTTCTTAGGGTTAATTGAGTTTTAGGAATTAATCTAGGTTTATTTTTACTTTATTTAAGTTTAAAAAAGAGAATTAAAAGAAATTAGAAAGGGAATTGAAAAAAGAAAAGAAAGAAGAGAGAATTGAAAAAATGGATTTTTGGGCCAAGGCTAAATCCCTGAGCCCAATTTAATCCCCAATCCGCCTAGCCCAACACACCCCTTAACCCATGCTACCCGCCCAGCCCCATCGGTCCGACCCGACCCGTTCTCAAAATAACCCTTGACTAAGGAAAAAAAAAAGAACGAACCCTAAATTTCCCAAACTCAGAAGTTGCGCTCTGTGAGTATCATCGATTCAGCTCGCCCAAATCGTGCCAACTCGTCTGAGTTTTCAAACGAGTTCTTCCATAAAACTCAACGCACATGGTTTCTCTTCCTCTCTCTCCAACGTGGCATAATTGTCTCTGACGGAATATTTTTAGCGTTGTTGCCATTCTCACGCGCTCTTGATCTCTTGGGATGATTTCGGTTGAATGGGAGCGGTTGGATGTGAGAAATCACATCCACGCCTTCCATTTGTCCAGATTTCGTTCTATGTGAGATTGGGGGTTGTTTTCTTCGGATTTGGGGATAAGATTTGGGGATTTCTTGGAGAGGAGGGCATGAAGCTTCGAGAAGATCTATACAAGGTGAGGATTTTTCTTTGAAAGGGGGGTCCGAAATTGGTGAGGGATTTTTTTTTAAAAAAAAAAAAAGATTTTGGGGTTCTTTTTGAATTCTAGGGAGATTTTTCGGAGAGGAAATTTTTGGAGAGTAAAGATATTATAGAGTTTTAGTTTTGATTTTGGAACCGGTGTTTTTTTTTCTTCTGATTTTTAGGGATAAAAAAAACAAAAAAAAAGAGTTGTCTATCTTCGATCCATTCTGCTCAAATCCGAAGACGGATTCTGTTATTGGACCTCGATTTTGAATCTATTTTCTTAAGCGTGGGGATTATTTGAAGTGTTGAAGTTGAGATTGAGAACTCTTTCTTCCTTTGCTTTGAGACTGATTTTCTGGGATGTTCAAGTGCTTCATTGAGCGGTATTGTTGTTGTTCGTGGCTGCTGGTCCCTGCTTCGCGGTTTGTTTGATTTTCAACACTGGATTTCTCACTGTATATTCACAATTAAAGTTTAATCGAAAGCTCAATTTCAGGTTCATTTGCTGATTCTTTCTCTTATCTTGTTTGTGGTGTAATTAAAATGTGGTAAGAACCTTAGGTTTGTTAGTTTAGCGAGTTTTTTGTGGTTTGGGTGCAGGGGTCAATTGGTGACTGATTTGAGTACACTATCTGTATATTTGACCTTGTTCCAGCATTTTGAGGTTGTGTTTGATCTTTGCTCTTAGTCTTATATATTCCAATTTGAATTTGGCAAATAGCATGTTTAATTGGTGAGTAAGAATGGCTAAGTCGCAATTTAGTTTTGAATTCAGCTGTTGGCAATACGTTCACTGATGCTTTGGTTCATTGTCTAAATATGTATGCTCTGTTGGTTTGAAGCTGCTGAAGTTTAAACTCGAATTAGAGGTCTCGTGAATTTCAAAATTTTGTGAGTACTTTCTTAGTTGCTTAGTAACTCGATCGCTGGCCAGTCTTCCCCCTTCTTCTACATCTTCGATTTGTCAATGTCAGTGACTGTAGGAGATCGGAGTGTCGAGTAGACCATTAACAGAGAATCCAAGGGTGTGAGTTGCCAATAGTGTAACACGTGGTTGTGTTAATTTTTTTTTTCAAAAGGAAGAGCTGGCCCAGAAGTTTTTGTTGTTACAGAAATTCAGAAAAATGATCTTCCTTGTATGTTTGGATGGAGTCAGTGTTTGATTCTGTTAACTCGTTCTCAACACGACTCTTGCAATAACCAGTTTTTGTTTTCCAGGAAGTCAAAATGGCCTATCGAATTTCAAACAGGACTATGAGTCTAACTAGCCTGCTCTTATTGATCCTTAACTCATAACCATGATATTTATTGGAATTTTGTCTACATTAGTGAGTGTTTAAATTGAAATGATATGCTTGTGGTTGCGAATATGTTAGGATCTTTGAACCTGTTGAATGAGTTTGACGCATTTTAGCTAGAGTAATTGACTTTAAGAGCTTTGTTGATCAATGACTTCCTGATTCTTTTGGTTAAGGATTAGCCACTTCACAAAATGAGTTCCTTGTGTGTTTTTGCTAACCGCGAAATATTCTGATGTTCTGACTAGTCTGCTCATGCTAAATGCTTAGTTTCGACATGTTTGACTTGAGTCAGTTAGTCATAGAGCTGCTAAACGAGTCATGAATCACTAAAGTGCCATGTTCCCTGATTTCACGACTATTTTAATGCGTTCTGCTGGTTTGAAGTAGCTGAAGTTATTCTCGACAACATTTGTTCTTAGTGGCTTACTATGGTTGAGGGGATCAGGGATTGTTCATGTTTTCTCAGCATGCCATTTCTGTCAGTGAACCTTTCGCACAGGATTCAACATGAGAATTGTTTAGTAGTATGGCTTTGTTTTTATTTGGAGTCAATTCGTGTTTTTGCCAGCCGAGCTATTGTGCCTTTGTGTCCTATTTCCCTGGCAGGACCCTGTTTTGCTTGGCTTATTTCAGGTTTAAATATGACTGTAGGGTAGTAATAAGTAATGTGATAGTCTTTAACTATAGTACAAAATTCCCTGTTCAGAAGCCTGTCCCAGCAGCTTCAGAAGTTTTGACTCTTTCAGAGGTAAGAAAACCAACAGCCTGCTTTGTTATGAGTTCTCTGGCATTTGGGCGATCTCAATTTTTCAAAGTATTGTATCGCGTAATGACTAAATCAATACTTTGTTCCAGTTTTCTCCAAGTTCATACAGTTATGTCCAAATGCCATATAGTTAATTGCACATAACTCTCTTGCATACGAAATGGTCTTTCTGATGCTACATAGAGAACTTCCCATCATGCTTTATAAGTTGACCTCTGCCCAGTCCCCATGCATAGATTCTTGCTAACATGTTCATGGATTGTTTTCATGTCAAAGAAATGTCCCGTTATTCTTGAGTCATATCATTCTCCTCCTCTGTTGTGATACTAAGATTTGAACGGATGCTTCTTTATGAATTGAGTTGTTCCTCTGGTTGGTTTACTGCAATGGTTGATATCCTGTTTCAATTTGCTCGTTCCCATTGACTACTAATTAAAGGAGGGCTTGTTCGAATAGGCTTGAAGATGCCAAGTATGGTAATGGAAATATATTATTCTGTTATGGTACTTTGAGATTAAAGTAGTGGTAAATTCGAATCTTTCCATCAGTTTCACATTGTCCAATCGAGAACATACGTAGTTTGCTCCAGTCGAGTACAATCCTTAGAATAAATTGAGGTGTGTCGTGCCAAATAAAATTTCAAAAATGCACGGCCCTCACTTGATTATTTCTAATCTTTAGAACTCGGGACGTGCCATTTAGCGAATTTTCATGGCCTCCCGCAAAGTTAACAACGCGTTAGTTGCTTTAGGCGCGTTACTTAATAATTTTACCTTCATAAACTCGGGTGTGCATTTCATCTGACCCAAATCCAAATCCTAAAACGTTGAATAAAATGTGTTTTAGATTGCGGGTGCATTTCATGTGACGCGATCCAAAGATATGTTTTAAACGACGTTCAATATTCTTTAAAAATTAATTAAAAGCGGTAAATAATTCAAAATTGCACCCTAGGCTAAACATGTATTAAAATCAGATAATTAAGCCGAATATAGCAGTTGAGCGACCGTGCTAGAACCACAGAACTCGGGAGTGCCTAACCCCTTCTCCCGGGTTAACAGAATTCCTTACCCGGACTTCTGGTTCGCGACTGTTAAACAGAGTCAAACCCTTTCCTCGATTCGGGATTCAAACCGGTGACTTGGGACACCATAAATCTCCCAAGTGGCGACTCTGAATCTCTTAATAGACGAATCCTGTTCCGATTGTCCTTTAGTTGGAAAACTCCCTTTATTATACTCTTGTAGTAAGAAAAAAGGAGGTGTGACACACATGATTTGGAGATGGCTGCAGTGGTATTTGCTCTACAAATTTGGAGACATTACCTATACGACGAAACTTGTGAGATTTATACTGACCATAAAAGTCTGAAGTATATCTTTCAGGAGAGAGATCTAAATCTTCGGCAGCGTCGTTGGATGGAACTACTCAACGACTATGATTGTTCTATTTTGTATCATCCTGGAAAAGCGAATGTGGTGGCTGATGCATTGAGCAGAAAATCTATGGGGAGTTTGGCACATATAGCCCCTGCAAAGAGACTTTTGGCCAAAGATATTCAGAGACTAGAAGATACATGTATCAGATTTAGTGTCGGGAATTCAGAGGCATTGTTGGCTTGTTCTCAGGCTAAGTCTTCATTAGTTGAGCGCATTAAGGCCACCCAATATGAGGATGAACGATTATGCAAATATAGGG
This sequence comes from Nicotiana attenuata, assembly GCF_001879085.1. Lineage (NCBI taxonomy): Eukaryota > Viridiplantae > Streptophyta > Magnoliopsida > Solanales > Solanaceae > Nicotiana > Nicotiana attenuata. Next base: position 135,541 of record NW_017671155.1, on the reverse strand, counting down.
ATGAGGCATCAGCTGGTAAAAGCAAGGATATGATTATTGAAAGTGATGGTGTTCTTCGAATGGGTGACAGGCTATGTGTAGCAGACGTAGATGGGTTGAGACATGCTATTCTTAAAGAAGCTCACAACACTAAATACACTATACATCCTAGATCCACAAAAATGTACCATGACCTAAAGCAATTTTATTGGTGGGAAGGTATGAAGAAAGATGTTGCTAACTTTTTTCTAGTTGTTTGACTTGTCAGCAGGTCAAGGCTGAGCATCAGCGACCCGCGGGACTACTACAACAAATTGAGATTCCAGAGTGGAAATGGGAAAGAATTACTATGAATTTTGTCACCGGGCTACCACGAACCCTTAGAGGTTATGACTCGGTATGGGTGATTGTAGATCGACTGACGAAATCTGCACATTTTTTGCCTGTGAAGACTACATATAGTGGAGTCAGGTATGCACAGATATTTATGAACGAAATTGTCCGGCTTCACGGAGTTCCAATATCCATTATCTCTGATAGAGGATCACAATTTACCTCACGCTTTTGGAAATCTTTTCAAGAAGTATTGGGTACACGAGTAGATCTTAGTACTGCATTTCATCCACAGACAGACGGGCAGTCTGAACGTACTATTCAGATCTTGGAGGATATGTTGAGAGCTTGCATTCTTGAGTTTGGAGGTAGTTGGGACACTTATCTACCGTTAGCTGAATTTGCTTACAACAATAGCTTCCAGTCCAGTATTCAAATGGCACCGTACGAAGCATTGTATGGTAGAAGATGTCGTTCTCCTATCGGATGGTTTGAAGCTGGTGAGACTAACTTATTGGGACCCGACCTAGTACAAGAAGCTATGGACAAGGTCCAGTTGATCAGAAAGAGATTGCTTGCAGCTCAAAGCAGACAAAAGTCTTATGCTGATAAGAGAAGAAGAGATTTAGTGTTCACAATTGGAGACAAAGTGTTCCTACGAGTCTCCCCTATGAAAGATGTGATGCGGTTTGGGAAAAGAGGCAATTTGAGCCCCAGGTTTATAGGACTGTATGAGATATTAGACCGAGTGGGAGCGGTGGCTTATCATTTGGCACTTCCTCCTGAGATGTCCTTTATTCATCCAGTGTTTCACGCCTCAATGCTAAGAAAATGTATATCAAACTCATCTCAGGTGATTGAAGCACCGACTATACCGCTCGATGAGAAGTTGTCCTACGAGGAGGAGCCAATGGCTAATGTTGATAGGCAAGTAAGAAAGCTACGGTCAAAAGAAATTGAGTTCGTAAAAGTTTTATGGCGGAATCATACAGTTGAAGAATCTACTTGGGAAATAGAAGATACTATGCGAATCAAGTACCCCCATTTGTTTCATAGGTACGTACTTGAGATAAAATTCGGGGACCGAATTTCATAAGGTGGGGAGAATGTAATACTTCATATTCAAGTTTGGGTATTTTTGTCATTTACTATTACTTAAACTAAAAAAAAAAACCTAGCTAATTAAATGGGCAAAAGCCCATTGTATACTGACAGAAAACAAAGAAAGAAAACGTAAAGAAAGGCAAATACATCAGAAGCTTAAAAAATGAAAGAAACAAAGAAAGAAAGAAAACGGGTCTGCTTTAGAGAACGCATAAAAGGGATTTCAAAAGGAGGAGAAGAAGAAGAAAAAGGCTGGAACCAAACCTTGAGAAATCTTAAATACGCACTGGTTTTTACGGGTAATACTCAAATTTCTCATATGGGTTCTTCTCTTCTGGTAATTCGTTTTATCTCGGTTCATATATTTGAAGGGTTTCACAAGGTATAAGAAATTAAATACCAATAAGAGTTATTCTGGAAAAATTTAGAGTCAAACATGAAACCTCGAGGGTTGGGTATTCTAAATTAGCTATGAATTAGCGTAAACAAGGAAATTAACATGAGATTGATATTATGTAATTATAGATTGATTAGAGGAATTTGTACGAATTGCTCGAGGTGAAGCATTTGGTATTTCGGCACGAGTACTGTGAGTAGTAATCTTACCGCAATTTGTGTTTTCATAACTTGCATGATTTACACATGATTTTTAATATGAATATGTTACCGATAATTTTGAGTTGCATGTGGGACAAGTCTCTTACTCGATATGATATCGAAATAGTTATTTGAGATGAATATCGTGGTTTTAAATATTTTCGATGTCACTAGATCTGTTTTACCGTTACTTGAATTTATTGTTATCGAAAAGAAATTATATGATTTGATAAGAACCGAAATGCCTATATTGTTTTAAAAATATTTTCTACGAGTATATACGGATTACAGAGACAAGTATAAATAGGAGTAGACATTGAAGGATCCCGTAGCTAACGGCGGGTTCGTTAGACCTGGTGCACCTTGTAATTACCGATTACCGTTATAGCCCTCGCTAGTGGGAAGGTAGAACTAGCATACCGTTATCGATTTCACTCGAGTAGGGACTACCGTTATATTTGACTTCTTGCGAAGAAGTCCACAATTATACCGATTACATGATCCGTTCATTGAAACCTCCCAAAATGTGAATACTGATATAATATAGTGGTTACCGAGCTTATTACTGGATTGTTAATTATACTTTACTACAAGAAAAGCATGATAAGACTGAAAATTATTTATTGTTTCTGAAAGGGCATTTTTATGTTATTTTCTCTTTGAGATACTAGCATGTTTCTGACTTGTCCCCAAATTAAAAACGGTTGTGGTTAAGTGTTATTACTCACTGAGCTAGCGACTCATTCCCCGCTAAATATTTTTACAGAGACAGCAGTTGACGCGAGCGAGGATTTCGTTAATTAGAGCGCACCGGTTGATAGTTCTTGGTGAGCCTCGCACTTGTTCGCGTGGGCGGAGATTTTATTATATTGTTATACTCTTTTCTTTGAATTCTTAGAGTCGCTCCATAGTCATTCTTTTAGTGTCATGAGTATTATTTTGCTATTAGTCTTATGTTGAGTATCGTTCTCATTTATCAAAGTTGGAGATAAATTAGTATTTCTAGTGGTTACTTGGTGGTTTAGTTATGGTGGAGACTTGTATTGGTTAATTGACAAGTTGTCAATTGTTTGGTATGATATTAGGATGTTTGGTTGCTGATTTGAGACAGGGACATTTTTGGGATAGTCCAAAAAAAAGGTCAGTCGCTGGGGTTAGTGACTCGAGATCGAATCTCCTCAGAAGCACACAACACAGATTAAAACCCTTCATTTTCAGCAGTAAATCAAACTTCAGACTACAGAGTCTAAACCTCATTTCACAAAATATTAAGAACTAGACTGATTTATGCCAAGATTTAAACAATACTAGCAAGCAAATCAAACCACATTCTGAATTTAAAGTTTCTCAAATCAATGAAATACTTTGGTAGTCATGATTCCCATTCCAAGCTTACTTAAACCTATGCTCAATACAACAGATATAACTCCAAACCTAAATGCAAGAACATTGCATGCTAACAAGGCATGACTTGGTTAAATCAACACAAACAACAAGCCAATACTTGACATCTAATGAACTCAAATGGAAAACAGAGCTGAAGCAACACTAATCTTTAGTAAGAACTGAACAAAAATCCAAAGTCCAGAGTCCAGAAACAACCAAATTAAACCTCTGTTGTGACAGTCTTAACAGTCCCATAATAACATACAGGGATAAGAACTAAATTACTGAAACACAATCATCAAAAGAGATACAGCTGAAACTCAAATAAATCAACACCATGCTTTAAGCCTTTTGCTTTTTATTTCACTCTTCAAATCCATTTCACAATCAATATGGCTTAAGAGTGTGTACCTGAAAATCGAAATAGAAACGGGAAAAGTGAGGGGTCAGCAGAGTAGCAGCAGAAATTAGCCCAGATTCAGCAACCAAAAGTGAAAATCCACTCAGAAGAATCAATAGAACAATAGACCAATCAGCAAAAACCCAAACCAGCTCTTTTCAATACCCTAGTCCAGTCCATTTTACCCCAGATGAATCAAAAGATTTTCAGAAATTAAAAGCTTCAGAAATCACAGAAGAAGACCCAATGGAAAAGTATTTTTCTCTGAAGTTCCTAGCCGTTTTGGATTTTTCAGATTTTTTTTTCTCTTGAATCCCCCTCTCTCTGTCTTCTCAGGTAAGAGTGCCTTCATAGGCAAGCTATTAGGGCAGCCTTAAGGAGATCAGATTTTCACTTTCAATCCTTTCCAATTTTTATTTTTGCTACTTGATCCCTAATTTTCTGACTTGTTGGCCAAGTAAGGCTATTTTCAGCTTCTAGGAAGCTTCCTAAAGCAGTTACTAATAGAATCTTTAAGTAGACTGCCCAATTTACCCTTTGTACTCCTGAAATTTACCTTAGCAGACCAAATGGGTCAAATTGACCCAAGGCAAATCAGGCCAAATTAAACGGGCTACATATGCAAAGTGGATTAATAGCCACTAAAGCCCAAACCCTAAATTCTACAAGTCTTTGAAAGACAAAATAATCCGAGTACTGAAATGATTTTCTTTTTTCTTTTTTTTTCATGAATAAAAACCTAAACTAAATTACTATTTATTTAACACAAATAAAGGAATTAACCAAACTATTAAACAAGCTAATTAAGTAATTAAGAAAAATATTCTGAATTAATCATGCATGAATAAATAAGTTCTGGACCAAAAATAAGAAAGAAACACGAAGAAGAGAAGGAACAGAGAAAAGAAAACTAAAGAAAAGATAAATAAATAAACAAGACACATAAAAAAAATACCTAAAACCGGCCAGAAGCAAACTCGAAAGACCTTGAAGGATTTCTTCAATTTCTTGAGCGGAATAGCCCTTAATCGTGTGTTTTCATGTGAAAACACACGAGTAAAGGCCATTACAGCCTAAAAACTTCAATAGGCCCATTGAATTTGAATTCGTAGAATTAGGGATCAGTTCTCTGATTCGATATTTGAAGAGTTCCAGGGGTGTTTGAAGGAATCTAAGCGAGGATTTGGAATGAGGGAGGGAAGGAGGTCCCAAGGTATAGTTTTGGGGTTGAACAGAGGTGGCACCACCACCGGAGGACATCGTGGCAGCGCTAGGGTTTCTGAAATTTGAGGAGTTCTAGCCGGATTCGAGGGAAAATGGTCGGGGATTTGGAAAGAGGTGAGTGAGGAGATGATTTTGTGTAATTTTGGGTGAATTTGGCCGCCGGCCGCCGCCGTGGGCGATTTCCGGCGGGCGGCGGACGGTGGTTTGAGGCGGCGTGATTTTGGTTCTCTGAAGGGTTGTAGAGACGGTGATGAGGGGGGGTAGGGGGCGTTCGGACATTTATATATTAAAAGAACCATCAGTTCTCGTCCGTTTGATGAAGGAAATCAACGGCCCAGATTAAGAACGAACAAAACGGGGTCGTTTGGATGGCAAGAAGGCTGGACCGGGTTAGCAGGTGGGTTAGGGCCGGGTTTTTGGAGAGTTTGGACGGGTTCTGAGAGGGGAATGACTTGGGCCTGGGGGTTTTAATTGAATTTGGCCCAATTTGTTTCCTTTTTTTTTATTAACAAACCTTTTTCCTCTTTCTCTTTTTTTTCATTTTCAAATTTTGTTAATTACAAATTAAAAATAAAAATCTGATTTAATTCTAAAACTAAACTGATAACTAATTGCTTCTCAAAAAATTAATTAAGTCCTATATTAAAAGAAAATTATAACAAATTCGAAAATTAAAAAGTAAAAAATGCAAAATAAACTATTTTTGGTATTTTCTTTCATTTTTGTAACATTAATTGACTAATTATCCTAAAAATATAAAATAGGACCCTAAATGCAAATGCAACACATTTTTTTTGTGTTTTTATGAATTAAATAAATTAAACATGCACATAAAAGGTGCAAACAAACACGAAAATTATGCAAAAATTTAAATAATTAAAAGAAAAATCCTAATTTTGGGAGTTCTGTAGGAGTAATTCACGCAAGGCAAAAATCACGTGCTCACATCGTGTTGTTGTTATTGTTTGCATGAGGTGTCTGCCGTGTTGTTGTAACTATTTGCACGAGGTTTCTACCGTGCCGTTGTGATTATTGAACACATGTGGTGGTATAAGGTCTGGGTGTTGAAACGCATTCGGTGAGATAAGGTGGGCTTGATACGCGTGGCTAGTAGGGGAACTACTAGAAGCCATGCAGTGTGATAAGGTGGGCTAATACGTGTCACACCTCCATTTTCACTACACCCCGGAAAGGGTATAATAAAGGGAGTTTTTCCAATTAAAGGACAATCGAAACGGGATTTATTATAAAAAAGATTCAGAGTCGCCACTTGGGAGATTTATAGTGTCCCAAGTCACCGGTTTAGAATCCCGAATCGAGGAAAAGAATGACTCTATTTAACAGTCTGCAGACCAGAAATCCGGGTAAGGAATTCTGTTAACCCGGGAGAAGGTGTTAGGCATTCCCGGGTTCCGTGGTTCTAGCACGGTCGCTCAACTGTCATATTCGGCTTAAATTATCTGATTTTAAACAATTATGAACCTATGTGCAAATTTTAACTCTTTAACCGCTTTTATTCATTTTTAGGAAAATTGCAACATAATAAAACACATCTCGAATCGCGTCACATAAATGCACCCGCAGTCTTCGACATATTTTAATATTGTTGAGATTTGGGATTTGGGTCACATAAATGCGCACCCGAATTTAGGAAGGTAATATTATTAAATGACGTGCCTAAAGCAACTACGCTTTTTAGCTTTGCGAGGGCCATGAAAATTCGCCAAATGGCACACCTCGAATTCAAAGGACTAAACAAGATCTATTCAATTAACTACTTACTTCACTAAACAGTAGTCAACCATCACTACTGTTTCAGGGAATCCAAAGCTAATATACTGTAATGAATCTATTTCAACGAGTGAATCAATTCATCAACCACACTTCTAAGAAGGAAACTGAACATGCTACAGAAGAAATGGAATTCACAGAGACCTATCCATGACTTGACAAAATAGAATAGCCTTCGTTCATGGTCACACATGAGAGATTTCAATTAAACCAAGACAGATTCAATAACGAGGGCTAACAGTGTAGAATCTGTTGCTCAAAACTGCGCAAATCTGCTGCTTAAATAAGGCAAAACAGGGCAGCTTTTCAGTTGGCTATCAGTCCAAACAAATGTCCCAAAATACTGCAGGTTCAATCTACTGCACAATCTTGTTAGGATAACATAAGGAAAACAGTTTCCATTTATATGATTCAAATTGACTTACTACTGTACTATCTATGATATCACAAACCGGAGAGATTGAAGGTGAAAACCCAATTTCTATATTAACAGTTGCACAACCAAATTGATTCGAACTCTATATGACTCGGACTCGAATGGATCTCACAATCAAATAGGAATTTGGACATGTTACTTGACTCTATACAAAATCAGTCAAACAAAAATCAACAAATAGTAAGGAGTTCATTGAAGAAAGGAGAGATTCGATCTTCTCAAAAATAGGAACGCAGATTTAGAGCCGTGTGCCTAGTATCTGCGAATGGAGCCACAACTACTGACTAGAAATGAATCAGTGATGGAGAAGCTCCAAGAAAACAGCAGTTCCAAGCAAATTACAGCAAACAAAATGAAATAAATTGGATGAATCCACAACAAGAACTCAACCGGAACTTCCAAATAGAAACGGGAAACCTCATCCTTCGAACTCAAACCGGAATCGCAACTTTGAACTCAAATCAGTGGTTTTTTTTAGCTTATCTTTTGGAATCTTGAAAGATGAATGTCACAAGCAACTCAAACCATATCAAAGAAGCACACATGGATTTTTATCGACAGATGAGTTAGGGCAGTTTCGGACTCGAACCATTAAGAAACGAACAGACCTAACTTATCCTCTATTTCGAACCAAAACCTTAAGGAATCAGGATAATCACCATCACCACTACCAAATGCAAATACCTTAACAGAAACTAGAGCTTCAAATTGCCTGACATAGCTTACTCATGTTTGAAGGAAGCAAAGAGACAAAACAAATGGTTTGCACATTCCTAACATTAAGGCAAGAACCAAACTGGCAGCCTAACTTCAGCACACAGCTAGACCAGCATCTTTAATCCTTATTTCAATAGAATACAACTGTAGTGGCGCCAATCCTAGCCTAAAGTGCAGCAGATTACTGGAAACATGAGCATATAAATAGCTAATTCAACTTACTGAGATTCAAGTGTTCAGATAGTCATAGATTCTTAGCATTAACGCATGAACGAAAACTACGCACAACTTGACTGACTGGCGACTAGTACACAAATAGGCATGAAACTTATAAGTACACGAGTCATTCAAACTCATTCAACTGGCAACAACAAACCAATTCAAACTGCTTATGATAAAAGAACACCAAGCAAAATCAGCCTTCAAACCATTTAGAAACCATTCTCAAATATTTTTTAAAAAACTAAACTATGATCGAACAGTGATGGACGAGGCTGATGAAGACGCACGGTTACATATTCAAATGAATTTTAAGATCAGAGGATCATCTGAACACTCATTAACCAACATGTGAAATCATGGAAAAGATTGAAGGCAGGGCAGTAAATAAAACCGAAAAGAAGACAATCGCACAAACTTCATCTATTATCTTAACTAAGTCATTTATAGTTCATCCATGGCTCACTTTACAACAGAAATAGAGAGGAGGAACAGAAGTGAACCTGGAATTGATAATTGAACTAGCCACAACACTGAAATCGACCAAAAAAAACAACAGCAGCCGAAAATCGACGCCTTTCGCCTTCGAATACTAGCGAGATTCAGCAGCAACTCAACAGAACAACCACAGTAAACCCAAGCTTGAACTTCAATTCAATTTTTCATCTCTTTGGAACTCCAAGATGGACTCAAAAATAAAAATGTGTATGCTTTTCTTAACCTTTGAAAGAACTCTTCAAAAAGAAAAATGGAATCAGAAAACCAGAAGTTTTTAAGAAACCTTTCCACTTTTTCTCCCCAAATTTTTTTGTTCCCCAGAGTCCCCCCTCACAAAATCGGATAAGGCTTCTTTTGAAGACCAATCCTTGATGAATGTGGGGCTCGGATTGAGTGAAATCAATCCAACGCCTCACACTCATCCAGCAAATCGTCCCCAGAAACTTCCAATCGTGAGATAAAACTCAATTTCGAGCGAGTGAGAGGAGAGGGGAATATTGGCGTCAGAGACCGTTAGCAACGGCAAGATGAGAGAAGGAGGGACGCGTGGGTTAATGATTTGGGATTCACTCGCCTGAATTTGGACTGAATTAGGGCTTGGATTCGAGTTCTTCTTGTGGAGAAGAAGAACAGTCGCGTGGGGTGTTAGAGATTAGGGCTCATCCGTTTGTTTTGTGTCTGTGGGTGTATTTGGTGGAGAATGGGTCGGGTATGGGTGATTGGGGCGGGTTTGAGGTAAATGGGATTTGGGCTTCAGCATAATTGGCCCAGAATCTAGTCTTTTTATTTCAAGACCAATTATCTAAATTTTTTTTTCCTTTTCTTCTTCTTTTTTTTTCAAAATTAATATAATTCCTAAATTAATTCTTAGAAACTAATTAACTCAATAAAATCACTTATTAACCCTAAGATAGTTGACACAATTAACTAAAAACAAACTAAAAGGAAAACTACTTAAAAGTTAAAATTAAAAATGCAAATTACACTATTTTTTTTTTTTGTGATTTTTCTTTTATAATACCACTCACTTAATTAACAATCCTAAAAATGATAAATTAAATCCTAAATGCAAATGCACATATATTTTTGTATTTTTCGTTAATTGAAAATGACTTAAGCATGCACAAATAAATGCAAATAATTAACAAAAAATGTCACGAAAATCCACAAAATTGCAAACACTGAAAGAAACTATTTTTTTTGAATTTATGGGAATAATTCATATAGGGCAAAAATCACGTGCTCACAGCTGCCCCTCTTTGCTCGGAAACACGAAGAGTTTTTGCGCAAAGACAAGTGAGCGGATACGAGCGATTTTTGCCCGTTTGAATACTCCATGTGAAGCATTTTTGAAAGGTTTGACCGCACCCTGCTTCTGAGGTTGCCTACATATCCTTGGCTAAAAAGGAATCAGGTCAGTGTAGTTCAGGAATGTCTGGTAGCTGGGACTACCATGAAGCTATGATTTCACTGTTGCTGCTGCTGCTGCTGTACTGCTTACTGAACCCCTTATTACACCGTGTAAAAAATAAAAAGAAACTAGACTAAGCTATGATCTATGAATTACAAAAAGTCCTAACTATGTCTTCAAACTTGCTCTTGTAGTTCTTGTTGCCTTGTGAACTTGTATTCTCCAGGTGTAATTCTCTTGTTGCTGCCTTAAATTGTGTTTTGAGATGTTTTGCCATTTCTCCGAATGATGCTTGACTGCCGAGATTTGAAATATATGCCTCCGTTCTCTAGGCGGGCTCCTGATTGCTAAAACTTGAAATAAATGCCTCTGTTCTCCAGGCGGGCTCCTGATTACTAAAAACTTGAACTATATTCCCTTGTTCTCCAGGTGGGCGCCTGATTGCCAAAGCTTGAACTGTATTCCCTTATTCTCCAGGTGGGTGCCTGATTGCCAAAACTTGAACTGTATTCCCTTGTTCTCCAGGTGGGCGCCTGATTTCAACAAAATAGACAAACAAAGAAGATTTTCTGCCCCAGTTTGGTGGCTGGGCACAGATGTGAGTGTTAAACTGAATTATTCTACCAACTATTATAAGAATTTGAAAGCAAAGTCCTATTATCCAGGGATGTCCTGACAACTCCTAACAATTACGAACCTAAGTTATATCTTCTAAAGGTATTACCCCTACTACATTTGTTATCTAATAGGTCTTAACTACTCCCCACTATCCAGGAGGGTCCTGACAACTTCTAGTTAAAAAAAACAGTTTTAACCTAAGCAGACCTTGTTATCTATATCTTGTTATCTAAGCAAACCTTAAAACTACGTCCCATTATCCAGGAGGGTCCTGAAAATCAAAATTCAAGTCTTGTCTTAAGAGTGCCAATTCTGCGGCTGAATTATACTATCCCACAACAGTATCTTGTTATCTAAAGGAGATCTTAAAACTGTGTCCCATTATTCAGGAGGGTCCTGAAAACTCCTAATTGAATCCTATCTTAAACAGGCAACTTTGAAACCAACTTATGTTCCTTGGGGTACATTTATGCGAAATTTTGCTACTCATGACTGTTTTGAAATTTAAACTAAGTCCCATTTTCCAGGAGGGTCCTAAGAAATCCTAATTGGATCCTACTTCAAACATGCGACTTTGAAACCACTTATATTCCTTGAGGTATCTTTATGCTAAATTATGCTACTCATGATTGTTTTGAGATTTAAACTAAGTCCCATTTTCCAGGAGGGTCCTGAGAGTTTATGGTCAAACCTGTTTTGGTGCTTGCTTTATCCCTTAAGGAGGGTTTCTCCAAAACCAACGAAAAAACTTTCTTCCCCTGTTTCAATCAAAGAAAAATCTTGTCAGTTTAACATGGTGGTTAGTTGATGGCACTCTTACTGAAGACGTCTCCGCTGCTGTGTTTTGCCTCGCTTGCTTTTTGAACTTGCCTTGAACCGCTTTGACTTCCTGACAGACTTTCAAAATCCCCATGACTTTTCATGACCCGAGTGTTCTATCCCATCCTGTTGTTTTACATTTCTGACCCCTTTATCTGAAACTTTGCCTCTCCCCACAAAACTATCTGGCCAATCCACCAGCGAAACTTCCGATAATCCTTTGCATTTTGACATCTTTGGTATATTTCGGCCCTGTTGTGCTTTGCAACTGGGAAACTGGTAGTTAGCCTTGACATCCTTTCCTCTTTGTTTCGAACAAGACCGACATTGAAACATCTTAAAGAACAAACCTCAAAAAGAATGAAATGCAATGACCTTGAGAGTTAAGGATAAAGGGATTTCAAAACCGAACGATTTATAAAAGGAAAGAAAAGAAAAGAGACTTATCTGAGTGGAACGGCTGGTGCCATTGATCATGCCATGCATTTTGGACTAACCGGCCCAATCTGTCCAACCGATCAACTTTCAATTGCCATGCTTTGTTTCCCCAGAATTCCATAACCTGATTTCTTGAACCCAAACCTTAACCTTATTCATCTTGCAATGTCTTGAACAGCTTTCAACCATAGCCTCATCTCATTTGTCCATCTGAAAACTCACTTTCGCCTTAAGGTGCCCGTGAGGGTTTTCACCAATAAGACTCTCTCATTTCTAATCTCCCTCAACTCACTTCGCCTTACGGTGCCCGTGAGGGTTTTCACCAATAAGACTCTCTCATTTTCATCATTTTTCTGCTTGAACTGGAGTGTTGCCCCTGACATGAATTACCTTTACCCGCTTGACTTGGCATTTCTTGAAGACCGATCGGAAGGTCTTTCTTTGGACCGTAATGCAGGCTTTTGGACGGGGTTAGAAAGAAAGGGTATCAAAGGCTCAAAAACAATTTGACGTGGGTTCATAACTACAACTTTCGGAATCAAATCTCTTGCACAACCACAACTTCTGCCCCAGTTTCTTCCTTGGGGACTTTTGAACTTTTATTTCGGTGTGACTGAACCTCAGAGAGAGGCTGCCTACGTATCCTTTCAGGATCAAGTCAAACGTAGTTCAGGTCATAGAAATTACTCTGTTGTGATTTTTCTTCTCATTCATTTTCTCTCTTCTTTTTCTTTTCTTTCTCTCTTCTCTTCCTTTTTCTTTTCTTTTTCTTTTCTTTTCTTTTTCTTTTCTCTTTCTTTTTTTTCTTTCTTTTCTTTTCTTTTCTTTTCTCTATCTTCTTCTTTTCCTATTTCACTGCTTTTCTCTTGTTTCTTCACTTACTTTTCCCGCTTGGGCTTACGAGTCTTATTATTGATTCCGAAAGAGGGGTATGCAAGAAAATAATCGAGGCTCAAAGGGGTAACAAAGGATAAAGTATTTGGATAACAGAACAAAATACCTTCGTCATTTCAGTCTCCAAAATATGCCAAATACAATCAAGTACAAATTAGACAAAGGAATCATACGTAGCATCGTTTGACTGCATCAGAATTGATAGCCATTTCTACATATTTTCCTTCCACATCCGTCAAATATAATGCGCTATTGGACAACACTCTGGTTACAACAAATGGCCCCTGCCAGTTTGGGGCGAACTTTCCTTTTGCTTCGGCCTGATGAGGTAAGATACGTCTCAACACCAACTGCCCTACTTCAAACTTCCGCGGACGCACCTTCTTGTTGTATGCCCTCGCCATTCTTTGTTGGTACAACTGTCCATGACATACTGCTACCAATCTCTTTTCATCAATCAAACTTAGTTGCTCCAAGCGGGCTTTGACCCATTCAACATCATCAATTTTCGCCTCGCCGATAATCCGAAGGGACGGGATTTCAATCTCTACGGGTATTACTGCCTCAGTACCGTACACCAGTGAATAAGGAGTCGCACCTACTGAAGTGCGGACAGTAGTGCGGTAACCTAACAATGCGAAAGGTAGTTTCTCATGCCATTGTCTGGACCCTTCCACCATTTTCCGAAGTATTTTCTTGATGTTCTTGTTAGCTGCTTCGACTGCTCCATTTGCCTTAGGGCGATATGGAGTGGAATTGCGGTGCGTAATCTTAAACTGCTGACATGTCTCCGTCATCAGATGGCTGTTGAGGTTGGCATCATTGTCCGTGATGATTACCTTCGGAATCCCGAACCGACAGATGATATTCGAATGCACAAAATCGACCACTGCCTTCTTGGTCACAGATTTGAAAGTTTTTGCCTCAACCCACTTAGTGAAATAATCAATGGCTACCAGAATAAACCTGTGCCCATTCGACGCCGCTGGCTTGATTGGCCCAATGACATCCATTCCCCAAGCAACGAAGGGCCATGGTGCCAACATTGTATGCAATTCAGATGGTGGAGAATGAATCAAATCTCCATGTACCTGACATTGATGACACTTGCGCGCGAAACTGATGCAATCCCGTTCCATAGTAAGCCAATAATAACCTGCTCGGAGAACCTTCTTTGCCAATACATATCCACTCATATGCGGTCCATAAGCTCCCGCATGTACCTCGGTCATGATAACTGTAGCCTGTTTAGCATCTATGCATCTTAATAAACCAAGATCTGGAGTTCTTTTGTACAACACTCCTCCACTGAAGAAAAATCTGCTTGCCAAGCGTCGAATCGCTCTCTTTTGATCCCCTGTGGCCTGTACTGGATATACTCCCATCCTGAGGTATTCTTTGATATCATGGAACCACAGCTCACCATCAAGTTCTTCTTCCACCACGTTACAATAGGCATGCTGATCTCGGACCTGAATCTGCAAAGGGTCCACATAAGCCTTATCTAGATGACGCAACATTGACGACAAAGTAGCCAAAGCGTCGACACTTCATTATGAATCCTTGGGATATGCCTGAAATCTATTGATTGAAACCGTTGACAAAGATCATGCAAACATTACCGGTACGGTATGAGCTTCAAATCTCGTATCTCCCATTCCCCCTGAATCTGGTGCACCAAGAGATCCGAGTCACCCATGACCAAGATTTCCTGGACACCCATGTCTATAGCCAATCTCAAACCCAAGATACACGCCTCGTATTCAGCCATGTTATTGGTGCAATAGAAACGAAGTTGAGCTGTAACAGGGTAGTGTTGCCCTATCTCAGAAATAAGTACTGCTCCTATCCCGACGCCTTTGGTATTGGCAGCCCTATCAAAGAACAGTTTCCATCCTGGCTTCTCAACCTGTTCTAATTCATCGACATGCATTACCTCTTCATCGGGGAAGTATGTCTTCAAAGGTTCATATTCTTCATCTACTGGATTCTCGGCCAAATGATCAGCCAACGCTTGTGCTTTCATTTCAGTCCTGGTCACATAGACAATGTCGAATTCCATGAGCAAGATCTTCCACTTTGCGAGCCTCCCTGTGGGCATGGGCTTCTGAAAAATATACCTTAACGGGTCCAACTGAGAGATGAGATAGGTGGTATAGGATGACAAGTAATGTTTCAATTTTTGCGCTACCCAAGTTAAGGCACAACACGTCTTCCCAAGTTGAGTGTACTTCACCTCGTAAGATGTGAACTTCTTGCTGAGGTAATAAATTGCTTGCTCTTTCTTCCCCGTGATGTCATGTTACCCCAATACATAGCCAAAAGAGTTATCCAAAACTGTTAGATAAAGAATCAAGGGTCTTCCCGGCTCCGGCGGGACCAACACAGGTGAATTGGCAAGATACTCCTTAATCTTGTCAAATGCTGCCTGACATTCATCGGTCCATCTGACCGCAGCATCCTTCTTTAACAGCTTAAAGATAGGCTCACAATTCGTCGTGAGCTGAGCAATGAACCTGCTGATATAATTTAACCTTCCAAGCAAACTCATCACCTCTGTTTTATTCTTTGGAGGCGGCAGCTCTTGAATGGCTTTGATCTTGGACGGGTCTAACTCAATACCGCGTCGACTTACCACGAACCCCAGCAGTTTCCCAGACGGGACACCAAATGCACACTTCGCTGGATTAAGCTTGAGGTTGTACCTACGGAGCCTCTAAAAAAACTTCCTCAGGTCCTTGACAAGGTCACACTGCTTCCTCGACTTTATGATCACATCGTCTACATAGACCTCAATTTCCCGATGTATCATGTCATGAAACATGGTGGTCATCGCCCTCATATATGTTGCCCCAGTGTTCTTCAACCCAAATGGCATGACCCTATAACAATACATTCCCCAAGGCGTGATGAAAGCCGTCTTTTCCACATCTTCCTCGTCCATTAAGATCTGGTGATAGCCCGCATAACAGTCCACGAAGGATCCAATCTCATGCTTTGCACAATTATCAATCAATATGTGGATGTTTGGCAGTGGGAAGTTGTCTTTTGGACTTGCCTTATTGAGGTCACAATAATCAACGCACACTCTGGTCTTTCCATCCTTCTTTGGCACAGGCACAACATTGGCTAACCAGGTGGGATACCGCATGAACCGGATGACCTTTGCCTCAAACTGCTTGGTGACCTCTTCTTTGATTTTTACACTCATATCTGTTTTAAACTTCCTTAGCTTCTGCTTGACAGGAGGGAATGCTGGGTCGGTGGGCAATTTGTGGACCACCAAGTCAGTGCTTAAACCCGGCATATCGTCATATGACCATGCAAAAATATCTTTGTACTCAAGCAATGCTTTAATTATCTCTTCTCTGAGTTGTGGTTCCAAATGGACACTTATTTTCATTTCCCGTACATTATCCTGATCCCCTAAGTTGATTGCTTCTGTGTCATTCAGGTTAGGTTTAGGTTTTTTTTCAAAGTGACTTAATTCTTTACCGATTTTCTCAAAGGCTTCCTCATCATCATATTCTATTTCGTCGTCACACTCAATTTCTTGTATTATTATTTCGGAGTTAGATTGGCATTTAAGACTGGGCCGAAGACTCCTCATGCATGACATGTCACTAAAACCATCATAAAAGGGACTGTACAAGAAGGAAAAGAAAAAACAAAAATAAAAACTATCAGGAATGAAGAGAAAAGAAATTGAATTTCATTAAACTTTAAGATAACAAGGTTTAACTCGTCCAAACGGACGGAACATAGAATCCGAATTACAACCTTGGAAATAATCCATATTAAACTGAAAGGAAATCAAAACTAACTACCAAGACTCCCTCTGGGTAGGAAGGGGAGTTGCTTCCCAATTGTTAAGCTTTGCCTGGGGCCCCACGAACTGAACATCTGCCTTGCTTGGACCTTCTCCGGCCTCTAACACATTCACCTCATCAAACAGCTTTTCGAACCTCTCGATCAGCTCCTTGTCGGGATCAATCACATAACCGGGCATTGTTGTTGCTAGGCGCTTCTTAGTACCAGGCCTGACAAAGGAACGGGAAAGGCGGGGAATAGGTTTTGGAAGGGTCCATGCTTTCTTTTTCATCTTTCTAGCTCGCCTTATATCCGCAGCAGTGGGCTAGAAGCCCAAACCAAAAGTATCCTAGTTTCCACGAAGAGATAGCGGCTGTATGATGCCTTGCAAAGAAACACCCAAGCCTTTTCCAGGTACGAATCCGTTCTTTAACATTTCCGAAGCCACCATGACGGATGCAGCAGCTACCTTTGGCGCAGGAATACACTCTCCTTCCGGGATCTTTTCAACTGATACCGTGTCCAAGATTTGACAAACCCATGGACCTTTGTCGTCCTCAGCTTCTATGAAAGGCACAATGGCACTACCAAGAGCGCACGAACTATCTTCCCTATGCACCACAATCTCTTGCATGTCCCACTCGAATTTGACCATCTGGTGTAGGGTAGATGGCACCGCTTTTGCTGCATGGATCCAGCGTCGGCCTAACAAGAGATTGTAAGAAACGGCCACATCGAGCACCTGGAACTCCATAGTAAATTCGACTGGTCCTATCGTCAGTTCCAACACTATATCCCCAACTGAGTCCTTCCCCCATCCATCAAATCCTCGCACGCAAATGCTAAGGTCTTGTGGATTCTCTCATTGTCCACTTTTAATTTATCCAGGGTGGAGAGAGGGCAGATGTTTGCACTGGACCCGTTGTCGATCAGCACCCGGGTGACCATAGAGTCTTCACATTTCACCGTGAGGTAGAGTGCCCTATTATGCTCAATGCCTTCCAAAGGCAGCTCATCATCAGAGAATGTAACCTTGTTCACTTCGAAAATCTTGTTTGCTATTTTCTCTAGGTGGTTCACAGAGATCTTATCCGGAACATGGGCTTCATTCAAAATTTTCATCAATGCCCGGCGGTGCTCGTCCGAGTGGATCAATAATGATAGCAGTGAGATCTGTTCCGGGGTCTTTCTCAGCTGTTCTACAATGGAGTAATCTTGTGCCTTCATCTTCTTCAAGAATTCTTCTGCCTCTTCTTCAGTTACGGCTTTCTTTACTGGTACTGGATTATCTTCGGCAGTTTTAGCTCTTCTCAGCTCTTCAGGGGCAAAGCATCTTCCTGAATGAGTCAGCCCCTGGGTTTCACAAACTTCTTCTTTGACTTCCTTCCCCTTATATGTCACTGTCACTCGGCCGTAATTAGAAGGAACGGCCTTTTCACTGATTACTGGTAACTAAGTCACTGGCTTGATGATAACCGGCTCTATTCGAGCCCCTTTTACGATCACAACGGGCTTGGTAGCTGCCCCCGGCACCACCACTTTAGCTGGCTCTTGCTTTACTACAGCACTGCTCGAAGGCTCTTTTTCCACAACTAGTTCCTGTTTTATTGCAACATTGCTCGAAAACTCTTTCTGCATCACCACAACTGGTTCACTAACTGTTTCCTCCACCTTGATCAATGTCTTCCACTAGTTGGTTTCTCATTTGGCCCCCTGATCATCATTACGGTTTGCGAAGGCTTCTTATGCTCTCCCTTTTGTAATAACTCGATTATATGGGTCTCATGATGGGTTGGCAGTGGATTCTGATTGATGTTAGGCGTCTCTGGGGCTTTCACCTCAATTCGGCGAGTATCAATGAGCTCCTGGATGGCTGTTTTCAATTTCCAACACTTCTCCGTGTCGTGCCCCGGTGCCCCCGAACAATATTCACAACTCAATGAATGATCAAGATTTCTTGGAAGGGGATTTGGTACCTTAGCTTCAATTGGACTCAACATTCCTAACTGCCTTAGCCTATGGAATAAACTGGTGTATGACTCTCCCAAAGGGGTGAAAGTCTTATGTTTCTGTATCCTCTCTTGCTTGAAAGTTTGGTTAGCTCGAAAACCTGTTCTAGGGGGGTTCTTGTAGGCTCTTGGAGGTGGGTAGGTGTTTTGGGGAGTTGGGTAAGTATTTTGTGGGGTGGGTGCGCACCAATGCACGTGGGTAGGAGGTTGGGGGTATGTCTGGGCATGGTGGACAGAGAAGTGGGGGTCAGGAGGTGGGTAATAGTGCTGTGGTGGGCTGTATAGAGTGTGTGAGTAGGTTTGGGGATGGGGTCGAGGTTGGTTATAATATGGTGATGGGCCCCTGGACCAAGCCCTTGATTCAACTACCGCAACATCTTCTTTCTTCTTCTTCCCTAATACTCCTCCGGTGCCGCTTTGGATAGCCTGGGTAGTTGCCTTGATTGTCGAATAACTCATGATTTTGTTGGATTTAAGTCCTTCCTCCACCATACTTCCCATTTTTACCACCTCGTTAAAGATTTTCCCACTGCTGACACTAAATGACCATAGTAGGTGGGCTTCAAAGCCTGGAAGAAGTAATCAACCATCTCGCTTTCTTTCATAGGAGGATCGACTCTTGCCGCTTTCTCCCTCCACCGGAAACCGTACTCTCTGAAGCTTTACCCGGGCTTTTTCTCAATTTTTGTCAGCGACAGACGGTCTGGGACAATTTCGAGATTATACTGAAAATGACATGCAAACGCCTGGGCCAGATCGTCCTAGGTATACCATCGGGCATGATCCTGCCGAGTGTACCATTCCAAAGCCGCACAACTTAGACTTTGGCTGAAGTATGCCATCAATAACTCGTCTCTTCCCCCAGCTCCTCTCATTTTGCTGTAGAACACCCTTAGATATGCCACCGGATCACCGTGTCCGTCATATAAATCAAACTTGGGTAACTTGAATCCTGCTGGTAACTGGACATCGGGAAACAAGCACAAATCCTTGTATGCCACACTTACTTGACCCCCGAGACCCTGCATATTTCTGAATGACTGCTCCAAGCTCTTGACCTTTCGTAGCATCTCCTCCTGCTCAGGGTTCTTGGGAGGCTTGTCTACTTCAGCTGAGAGATCAAAACGGGGAGTGTAGGAACATGGTTCTGGTGGTTTGAAGGTGGGTTCGGGTGGGTAATATTGGTTATCATGGGTTTGGAACAAAGGTTCACTAGAGGATTTGTGTAAGGCGGCAGGTGGAGGAGCCACAAACACAGGGGTGACTGGTGGTGGAGGGCGTGGTCTTTGTTTGGGTAGTGGAGGTGGTGGTGCTTGGGAGGTGGTTCTGTAGTACTGTTGATAAGTAGGAATGGATGGAGATGAGTTCACTGTGGGAGGATCCTGAGGCTGAGCTAACGGTGGGATGTAGGCAGGGTTAGCAGGGTAAGCTGGTGGTGGGTGTCCCTTTGACCAGGCCTGGTACATCTCGGCCATTTGCGTCTTTAGCTTATGCATCTCCTCCTTCATTGCATTAACATCCAACTCTTCCTCCACCCTAGACGGGTCGACGATGCTTGCTTCTAACTCCTGGTTGACCATGTTTGATTTGTTCTTAGATCGAGTGTTGTAGGAATGGGTTGCCAGAATGCCAATCAACTAACCACCTGCCTGGACTCATCATCAACAGCAACTTTGTTAGCGGTTAGAGCATTAATAGATAGGTAACTGCACATTTTTTGGAATGAATGCACCTAAGCAGTTAACCATTTCTATTATGCCCTTTCTTGGTTGCATGCGTCATCCCGACTTTCTTTTTTCTGTATTTGCCATGCCTTTTCTCTCATTCCTACCTCTTGTTTTTCCATTGTTTGTTTCTAGCCTTTCCCTCTTTTCTTTTGCATTTTCTCTCTTATTTTCCCCTTTTTTTTCTTTTCTCTATTTCTATTTCTTTTATTTGGTTACGGTCGAATCCTATGTAGATTGCCTACGTATCATGACCCCGCATGAATCAGACCAAGCGTAGTTCTTGCAAAATAAATGTAAAATAGAAGCAAAATATTTTGGGATTTTCAATTTTATTGATAGCAAATACTTCGATTACAAAGATTCCAAACTAACATATTAAAACAAACAGACTCTAATGAAGAGAAGAACTACAGACTCCACCATCCCTATTCTATTTCAAACGAAAATACAAACTCAATCAACTGAATGACTTTTAACGAAAAGAAAATACAGACTCAAACAATTGACAGACTCTAGTAGAAAAGGAAATACAGACTCAAATGACAGTCATGAATACATTAAAGCTCTTGGTGCCCGCGGGACATCGTTCGGTCTCGCCGCGGGCCTATATGCAAGTTCCCCTTGAAGTATGTCCAGGTCACTCATTATCTGTTTCACAAATATCATCACCGATGCAAAGAAGGTGGTGCGAGTCATGTTCTCGCACACTTGGCATTTCCTAGTAATGTAGTTAGCAACGGTTAAGATTCTCTCTCTGATTCTGCCCTTTTCTTGAAGCAACCGCCCTATCTGTTGGGCCCTGGCCTCCAATGTCTGCTCGGCTACCTGGTTTTGTTCCTGGAGTTGTTGCAAGTCCATTTCTAATTGTGCCAACGCCGTGTAGCAGTGCTCTCTTTCAACCTTGAATTCTTTCGCATGTTTGATCATTTTGTTCTCTGTGGCAATGACTCTTTTCTTTAATCCCGTGAACTCATTATCGTATACTTCTTTCAACTGCTTAACCATGCGAGCCCGTTCTTCCGCGTTTTTAGCCAATTATTTTCGAACCCCAGCTAATTCCCTTTCTGCCTGGTTGAGGTCAAAACTGTAGTCATTCACTTTTTGTCTCAGATTTTCGATAAGCTTTGCATCCTTGGCACTCCTAACGGGATTTTCGGCCGCTATCTTCATCTTTTGGATTTGGGCTCGTAAGGCTTCATTCTCTTTGGCCAATTTCTTCTTCTCACCCTCATCGTCTGTGGCTTGCACACTGTTTTCAAACTGAAGGTCTCGGACTTGCCTTTCCAATTCTCCTATTTTAGCTCTGTATTCATTTTCTTTAGCTAACCAGGCCCATTGTTCTTGCGATGATTCGGCAAAATCCTGGAGGTGAGGTCTTTTGGCTGGCCTCCCAAATGCAACTTCCCTTCAATACCAGGCGTGATACTCAGGTGACACTTCTCCTTTAGATCGACCCCGTACGCAGGTATTCGCCGCCAAGTATTGACATTCGCTCCAGACCCGGCGAACCTTTGCTTCAGGAAACTGGCCATCAGGACCAATCTCAACCACTTGGATACTAAGATCGTTGTCTTTTGGCACTACTTGGCATCTCCCGAGTTGCCTTAAAACCCGATACGGAACATAAGGCTGAATGCTCTTAAAACCCATCAAGAGGAAGTGCGGCCCCGCTGCTGGCATATATATGATTTCATTGACAGGTAATCATCCAAACGTCCACTCTATTTGACTGGCAGTGAGGGACCGAAAGTATCATGTCCAACCCGTGACTCCTTCAGGCAGGCTGACCCCCTTAATCCTCGTATAAAACTCCTCTATACAAATTTTCTCTGTAGACCCATAACTCAGGAACTGAGGACGATGGCACAGGTGTTCAGTCATCCACATTTGCAACAATAGATTGCATCCCTCAAAGAAGTCTCCTCCGGCTTTGCAGGCTGTAAGAGCGCGGAAGATTTTGGCTAATATCATGGGCGCAAGAGTGCTTTTGGCTTGAGTGAGTAGAGTGCTAACGACCCCGGCTATTTTTATATCAATGTTTCCATCTTTCCTCGGGAATACCAAAAGCCCCAAAAAGACCACCATAAAAGCAAAACGCCTATGTTCTTCCCATTTATGGCGGTTTCCTTTGCTACATATCTTGTTTTCCGGGTTGTTGAACCCTCCTATGTGGCCATATCTGTGGTATATGAAGTGTGGATTACAAAAGCCATTCGCCAAATCTGTGTTGTGGACCGTCCTGCTTATCTTCAGTGAGTCTAAGAATCTGTGCACAGCTACGGTTCTCGGGGCAACCAAGTACTTGTGTCTTAAAGGGACCTCAGAATTTCCGATGTATCCAGCTATTTCTTCTAAGGTCGGGGTGAGTTCAAAGTCTGAAAAATGGAACACGTTGTGTGTCGGGTCCCAGCATGTGACCAATGCTCTTATGATGTCTCCCCGAGGCACAATCTCCAACAAACCGGTAAGCCCTTTCAAATATTTTTTGACTTTATCTTGCCCTTCTCCTCCTAGATCGTTCCACCACAGACGCAACTCCAAAGGGATTTTATGCATGATTGAGAAAGGTTCATTTTGAATCGTGCTCATCCTGCACATTTATTAAGGTGATTTAATCACTTATTTTGACCTAAAAGGGAAAAATGACACTATTTTTTGTTCAAATTTCCAATTTAAAACAGACAGTCGGTTTTGCAGATATGGCCTTGTAGCACTTCGAGAAGAAGATTTTAAGGCTGTGCCCGCTAATCGTTAAAATGACCCAAGGTGGCTGTTCTCGCAAAAACAGCCTTCCGGCGCCCTTTTAGGGACATTCGGCTTGTTTTAGACAAGAATGGCCTCACCTGACTTATTCATGACAAAATTAAAATTTTGTTGTTTTGGGCTATTTTGCAAAAGGGAAGTTGGACCCGATGGGAGTTGCCTACGTATCCCACACCCTATGGGAATCAAACTGGTGTAGTTCGGGCAAACAAAACTAACTATTTCTGAAAACAAGACTCTTCTCCGTTGGCAAATACACTATTTCTGAAAACAAGACTCTTTTTTATATTTTCTTTTTCAGTGACACCTAAAACAAACTATTTTGAAAATAATCTCTTTTTGTTTTTCTTTCATTTTTCTCAAAAATCCGGCAGAGTTTCGGCACTATTTGGACATTGGTTTTTCTAAAATAGGTAATTAACTCTCTACACTGCTATTTCTCTCTTTTTCAACTGTTCCAAATATTCAAAAGCCGGTTAGCATGCAAGTCTGAGACAAATAAATGTACACGTAACACGTAAGATGCATCAGGATGGTCTTTTTCATTTTAGGTTACCTGTCCTAGACTGACCCAACCCCTGTGTTGAGCCCCCTAAG
Source organism: Nicotiana attenuata (assembly GCF_001879085.1). Classification (NCBI taxonomy): domain Eukaryota; kingdom Viridiplantae; phylum Streptophyta; class Magnoliopsida; order Solanales; family Solanaceae; genus Nicotiana; species Nicotiana attenuata. Next base: position 111,771 of record NW_017671155.1, on the reverse strand, counting down.
TCATATGCACGTGATGCAAATAAGCGTTCCTACTAGGGATCCGGCGTGAAGTCAAGTTATTCTAGGTTCAAAACCTAGGTATACGTTCTAGACTGTGTACCCGAGTGGACAACTCGAGTCGAGGAGGGGGCTACGTACCGGGAACCAAAAGGCCATCCGGCTTAGTAACTTGTCCGGCCTCTTTCTTACTTTAAGGTATGACACTAACAGAATAGGGAGTCTCCGCCAGTGAGCACATCCCCGGAGATGAGAAGAGAAGGGTTTCGTAACAATTCTATATATACAATTCAAATAATATCAAAGCGGTAAAAAGCAACATTTTGCACGTTAGTCCTAAACATGTAATAAAATCAGATAATAAACAAAGCCAAATACAACAATTATTCCAAGCTCGAATTCTTGAACCCTGAACCGAAGTTCTGGGTTCTTGTCCCCAGCAGAGTCGCCAGAGCTGTCACACCTCCTTTTTACCTACCCCGGAAGGGGGTATAATAAAGGGAGTTTTTCCAATTAAAGGACAATCGAAACGGGATTGTTTATTAAGAGATTCAGAGTCGCCACTTGGAGATTTATGGTGTCCCAAGTCACCAGTTTAAATTCCGAATCAAGGAAAAAGTTGACTCTGTATTACAGTCCGCGAACCAGAAATCCTGGTAAGGAATTCTGTTAACCCGGGAGAAGGTGTTAGGCATTCCCGGGTTCCGTGGTTCTAGCACGGTCGCTCAACTGTCATATTCGGTTTAATTATCTGATTTTAATACCTGTTTTAACCTATGTTTTTTTAACTTTAAACCGCTTTTATTATTATTTTTAAAGAGAATTGCAACATCGTAAAAACACGTCTCGAACCACGTCACATAAATGCACCCGTGGTTTTTGACACATTTCAACTTCGTTGGGATTTGGATTTGGGTCACATAAATGTGCACCCGAGTTTAAGAAAGTAATATTATTAAATGCCGGACCTAAAGCAACTAGCGTATCATTAACTTTGTGGGAAGCCATGAAATTTGTTAAATGGCATACCCGATTCCTAATTTTTAGAGAAGTAATTAAAGAGGGCCACGCAATTTATGAATTTTGCTTGGCGCGGCGCACCTCGTTTTTATTTTAAGGCCAACCTAAAAGAACTATGATTTTCTATTAAGTACTGTCTCTAAAAGGTCCTTAGCTAACTAACATTTACTATTTTTAAAAGCATTCAAGGTATTTGGGTCTCAAGTTCAAGTCTACATTTAAACAAGAGGAGAGCTTCTTTAGCGAATTTGGGGTTATATAACTGGACGGACAATCTCAATGAAGTGTCCAAATTTTGGGCCCAAAATGAGCCCAATTGAAAATGAGGGGAGAACGTTCAGGGATAGGGACCTGGCTGTTTTTCAGCTGGGCCTACGTTGAGCCCAATGTGACAAAAGGGAAAACCCAATTACAAATCATGCAAATCCTACAGCCCAGATTAACTAAGCAAACAAACTTGGCTCAATAAGCATTTGGAAACTCAAGTTCTCGACCAGCATTTTAAAAATTCAGGTATACTAACACGTGAATAAGACGTAAACATTAGGCATGAGTGACAAATAACTTGTTTTCAGGTTCAATGCATAAACCTATGCCATGCTTTTAATCACAATTTCAAATGGACTCATGCGTTGACATTCAGGGAGAAGAACTGGTGAACACATCACGTATAACGAATAGAATCCATGAACAACCTAATAAACTAATAACTAATCAACTAGAATTCCAACAGTGCTTTTAATTTCTGATTTAAAACTAGCCGGTCACCTACTTAATGATGCTGAACTAATACTACTGAATACAAACTCATGTAATTTTGAGATGGTTTAAAAACAGTCCAACAGTCCATTAATACAATTGAAATATTGTTCAAGTAGATCGATCAAACTAAATTTCTAAACTAAACAACAAAGGCAAAACGTCCAGGCGCAAACAAGCATTTCCTCATCATTTAACTTCAAAATGGCTTTCTACATGTGGATATAATCTTCAGCATCACTTGAGCATAAGAATATACCTGGAAATTGGAATAGAAAGGAAAAAATGGAAAATCAGCTAAGACAATAACGAGCAGCAGCCCACAGCCAAGGCAATTGAATCAATTACAACTCCCAGAAATACCACAGCAATCCAGAGACAATTTGCAGAAGAATAAACACCAAAAAGCAAACGAAACCAGATATGATTGGATCAAAATATACTCGAAATCAACCGGAATTCCCTGAACTTGAACCAAATGAGATCTAATAGATACTCAAACCATTTTTAACCCTCTGTTGAACTGATAATTTGATCTACGGCTGAAATTCAAACTTAATCTAAGAGAGTTCAATAGAATAGTATATTTTGTAGGTTTTCTGTTGTCTTTTTTTTGTATTTTTTGAAAGAACTCAGATCTAAAGGAATTTTCGATTTGAAATTCAAATTTTCAGCTTGTGAAAACTTGTGGAAATTTGGGGTGAATTTTTCAGATCCCAAAAACTTTTTTCATTAAGGCATTAGAAGCTGCCTTATATAGGCCAAACTAAGGGCAGCCCTCAGATTTCTATTTTACCCTTTAGTCCCTCTTTTTTTTTTTTTTTACTTTTTAGCTAGTTAACCCCTTATTTGTTGACTTATTGCCCAAGTTACACCACTAAGTTGCTAAAACTTTGATTTGAATCCCATCTAGAATGTTCTAGGGAATTCGAAATCAGTTATTAAAAGATTCCCTATCCTTGAATTACCCAACTTACCCTTTTATTCAACTGAAATTACCAAATCAACCAAACTAACTCTCGAACCAACCAAGGTTAGTCAGTCAAGGGTTAGACTAATTGGCTATATCCCAACTAATCTAAAACCAAATTAACTAATCACATTAATTCTAATTAACCTAGGATAATCAGTGACCTAACAGTTAGCAATAAACGAACAAGATTAAGATCAAATTAACAGGAGCCTCTAAAGATCAACTAATTGAAATCAAATACGAAATCAGACAAACATAGACAATCAGAGCAAAACAGAATAGAAATTAAAGCAGAAGAAAGAAACAAAACAGACTTAAGAACTAATTAAAGCCCTAAAAATTCTAAATCAATCAAGGAGAACAATTGATCAGGGAGGAATATGACACAGAAAATCAAATGAACAAGAAGAACTTACTGATTTCAATCTGATTTCGAACTTAAAGACTCAACGATGTTATTAGGTAAGATCAAATGACCACCTGAAAACCTGAGCTAAGCCAAAATTCATCTAGCCCTCGAATCTGAGCCCTAACTCCGAGATTTGAATGGTTTTGGCTGGATTCGAAGTTTGTTTGAGATATGGGAAGAGGGGTTCAAGGTGAGTCTAGGGTGTAAGTTTGGTTGTGTTTGGGTGGCGGCAGCGCCACCGGAGACCAAAGGCGGCAGCTAGGGTTAGGGAATTTGGGGGCGTTTCAGTGGGTTTTGAGAGGAAATAATAGTGGTTCGACGATGGGGAGATGAAGACGAAGCCCTGGTGTGACTTTGGGTGCCATCTGACGATTTAGGGTTTTGGGATCGAGGCTTTGATTCGAGATTCGAAGAGCCTGGTGATGATTCGAAAGAAACTAACAGGGAATTTGGAAAGAGGGGAGCGAGGGGAGGCTGTGGTGTATTTTTGGGGTCGTTTGGTGGCCGGCCGCCGCCGTGAGGCGATTTCCGGCGGCGGTCAAAGGTGGTAGATGGTGGCGTTAGGTTTCTCTGATGAGAAATGAGAGAGATGGGAGGGTGAGGGGGTCTGAGGGGGTAGGGTAGCGTTAGGACATATTTATACTAAATAACCTAGGAAGTTCTCATCCGTTGGATCAAAAGAATCGAGGGCTGTGATCAAAACTCAGGGAAACGGCGTCGTTTTAGGAGACGCGGGGACTGGGTCGGGTGATGTTTAAGTTTGGGCTGGATGGGAGTGTATATTATTTGGGATGGGACTATTTAATTGCAAACGGACCAAAAATACACAGCTTTTAAAATCTTTTTTTGGACTTCTTTTATTTTCTTTTTTTTTGTTCTTTTTATTATATATTTTTCAGATTTTGCAAAATGCCAAACTAAAATAAAGACCTGATTTATTCCCACACTTAAACTAATTATTTCCTCAAAATTAATTAAGTCCTAATTTAAAGGAAACTCATGACAAATTCAAAAATTAACAGTTAAAAACGCAAAATGAACTATTTTTGTTATTTTCTTCTTTGTAAAGTAACTTAATTACTAATTAATCCTAAAATGTGAAATTAAGCCCTAAATGCAAATGCCAAGTATATTTTTTGTATTTTCATTAATTAAAATGCACAAACGAAATTCAAACAATTAACATAAAATGTCACAAAAATCCACCAAATTGCAAAAATAATGAAAGAAATCATTTGTTTGAATTTCTGGGAATAATTCATATAGGGCAAAAATCACGTGCTCACACTACGCTCTTCTCGCCGGTCACGCTCAATCTCCATGATGAGGGTCTGACACGCAAAGCAAGACAGGTCAGCTGAAGTACACTACACACACGAAATGAACTAACTTAACATGGGAAAAGCAAGCTTACTCGTAAGGCCATGCGAGATATACCCAACGACAGATCCGCTTCCTTCAGCGTCTGCGGCGTCATGTTCTCCGAATCCGCGCACAAAGGAGTGAAGGTCGGCACCGCCCGTTCCGAATTGGCCAAGAGGTCATAATCTACGGGGATGACTATGTGACCGATCAGGCCCCTTTGTCCTTATCTCCACTCGGGTGAACCTTTCCTCAAAAGCCCACACCTTCTCAGGGTCGACATCGGAGCCCGACCCATCATCTTCCAAAGTAACGGTTTTATCCCTTCCGTTCGCTGATGAGGAGCCGACCCTAGCTATTCGTGCAGGCTCCCCTCTGTCGTAGGTCCCTTTAACCTCTGTCGGCCTTTCCTCCATGAAGATAGCCGGCATGGGGGCAGCCTCAATGTCCAGTAAGGACATCGCCTCCGCATCCAAAACAATGGGCCTTTCCGGCTTGGCATCAGCAGCACCGACCCTTCCAGTTCCCACCCTCTGCCTTTTTCCTCGGTACCGCCTCCTCCTTGTCATGAGACGACTCGTCAATTAGGTGCAAGACGTGGTGATCAAAGGACTCAGCCGACATAACGGCTGCCTGTGGGGCGAAATCTCCCAGCGACAGAGCTAGAGTTTGACCCTCTCGTACAGACTCAGCTAGTACGAACTGCATTGCAGCCAAAGCGACCGCCTGGCAGAATGCGGGCACCGGATCCTTCTCCTTCTGGGAAACTCACCGACCTGGCGCAAAAAGAAAATCATATTAAAAAAAATGACAAGACGACGGTAAGTCATAATGAAAATGAATGGGTCGTGGAAATGAGAATCAGACTTACTAGTCGAAGGCTTAAACCCGAACCGCTTATTAAAGGACGCCCAGTCGCGAATTCCCACAATATGAGGCAAGACGCGAGTTACCCAGTCTTCAATATCAAGAACCAAGGAAGGTGGACACCTACCTGCTAAAAAAATAAAGACATGAGCAAGTCACAAACAAAAAGGGGGGATAAACAAAATATATGACAGACGGTAAAAGACCCTTACGGTTGAAGTTCCACTGCTCGGGGGACCCGGCTGGGTCCGCCACTACGTGCTCGATCCTGACGAAGAAGTAATTACACCAGAATTGGCGGTTCGCTTTGTCATCCATCCCCATCATCAATCCTTTAGTCCCACGGTGGTGGAGATAAATCAGCGTGCCTCTGTAGAAACTAGACGAGAAAAGGTGCAGCAGATGACCGATGGAGACTTCACAGTCGGCCAACTCTGCGAACTTCGCCAGCATCAAAAAGACTTTATATAAGTAAGGGGAAAGTTGTGCGGGGCAGACGCCATAAAAGCGGCAGAACTCCTCAGCTAGTGGGGGAAGAGGAAGAGAGTAAACCACTAAAAACGGGAAGGCGTAGAAAGCGCAATATCTAGGCTGGTGAACCTGTATTGCGTCATTCCCCGCCCGAACGATATCGACGTGAGTAGGAATACGGAATTTAGACCGTAGGGCGGATATTTGTTTTGACCCCATGACAGATAGTACCTGCTCAGGAGCAGGGGCGGGCTCTTTTGGGAAGTCATTTCTGACCGCGGATTCCGGGGAACAACCTCCTCCACGGTGGGAAAATTTTCGTCTTCCGCAACCGTGGGTTCACCGCCACCGGAAGGCATGGCTACCGACAAAGGGGTGGCATCGGAGACTATGTCAGAGGAGTGAGGGGAGTTTGTCATTTCTGCAATAACGTGTATACAGTAGAGCTGGAAGGAGAGTATCAACGAGAAAAGAAACCGTGAGCTAGAGCTGAAAAGCAGAAGGAAATTGGACAAGGGTTAGAGAAGAAGCTGAAGAACAAGCAAAGTGCCAATGGAATATGAAGTGCGAAAAGTTTCATTTTTGAATTTCCCTTCTCCCATTTATAAGATATTGTGGCACCCAAATCGATGCAAGAAACTATCATTGACACCAAAATCGAAGCAACAAAGGCACTAAAAACGACGCATTGCATCGGGAAGATGCGTAATATGACACGCGTGGCCATGACATCATCCTATGTTAGCCACGCCAACCACAACCTTTGAGCTGATCCGTCATCAATGTGACATCGACCAATTGCTCGTTCATCACGGTGGAATGTCTTGTGATTAGATACAGATAAAAACCGCTCATCGAGGACGCCCAAGAGGACGACCTCAACAAGCGGAGGGACTAACTGTATGGGTCAAAATTAGGTCTAGTTTGGTGGATGCAGATGGACGAGCTGAGGTCGAGGTCGAAACCAAGTACGGTCCAGTGGCGAGGAGTAGCCTAGAGAGGGAGACCAGTGTCGAGGTCGAGTAGAGAACAAACAGCTGCAACAGTTAGAATATTCCTAGGATTATGAATAGGAATATTCCATTGAATATTCCCCCAAATTGTACTTTTTTAGGGGTCTCTAGGGATATCCCTTATAAATAGGAAGAGAGAGGAAACAAAGAGGGGATCTTCGGAATTTTTATGAGAGAACATCTTGTAAAGGGTTGACTATCAAGAATATACAAAAAGCTTGTCTTGTCTCCTCTGTTTGATTCCATTATTAAACATTCCTCCTTATTCATAAGATCCAAGAACACTTTGTTCATTTCCATAGTCTGCTATTACATGCTATAATCAGAAGAAGGAATCATCCATCTCATTCAACATTGGGTGACCAATTCCTTCTTATTACATTTAATGTCATTTGTCACATTTATTGCATGTTTTCATTCTCATATTTATCAATAGTCATTGAGCATTAAATTGGCATCCGTTGACTTGAACACGGTCCCGTGCCATTAAAGTTATTGAACTTCAGATGGAATTTATTGCATTTAACTAGGATTCACCCTTTATCCATCTATAAAATTGGTTTAATAAAAATAGCTTAAAATTTTTTGGTCAAACAAAATTGACCTAATAAGTTGTTTATATTATGTCTAATTTATGATCACTTAAAAGATAAAGTAAACAACCTGCTGTAATAAAAAAAAAATACACCGATAGTATTAACAAAAATGGACTTATAAATTAAATTTATCAGGAACACCTAGATACGAGAGTCTCCTCTATTTAGTTACTACTTGCTAATTCAATTTCCTAGAATTTCCTAAAGTAGGTTTAGGAGCAACTTTTTATGCTCCCTCCTACTTGGTAGTATAATTTTCTAAATAATAACTACCTACTAGTATTAAAGTTCCTAAAGTAGGAACTAGGCTATTTCCTCAAAATTAAAGATTCTGTTATATTTAGGTTCAATTTGAATAGTAGAAGATTTGATCCTTTTGTGTTTTTATTTGTTAGTTTATCCTTTGCACCTATTAGAATATGCCTCAAAATGTTGAACTTAAAAGTTACAAATTTAAATAACAATTGATTTTAATTAATCCTTAGTTTGGATTCACGCAAATTGTAACATGTTGTCACACATGTCATTTCGAATCTTAAAAACTAAAATTTATAATTTAAAATCCTTTTTAATTCCCTAACAAATAGTTTGATTATGCATCCATCCAATTCCCTAAACAGATTGTTCGATTTTTGTAGTATTTTTCGACAACAAAAGCGACAAAACTTTCGCTGATATCATGCTTTTGCTTTTTCTTTTTCCTTTTTTTAAAAGCAATTAGCGATTATAATTAAAGAGTTTATATTCATTTTTAGTTGAGTCAGTCCAAAATTGAAAAGAATATGATAACAACGAAGAAAAAAAAAGTGTATAGAGGATAATTGGTGTTTCACTCCCGTACAATTAGTGCCGCCTCTTAGATGCTCTCAAAAACCGAATACTATCGGAAGACTTATTAATTTAATAGTTTCAGACGTTGGCATTTTTTTTTTTGTGACAGTATAATATCACCAAAGCCAATAATTGTTATAAATTTTCAGATTCCGATAACTAATTCATGTAAAACAAAACATTTTTAATGCTTAATAGAGTAAAAGAATAACTTTTCTTGTTTAAACCGAAAATCCAAGCAAATAAAAGAGAGAAATCGTATGTTCTGTGTTCTAAAGCTGCTAAGTAAAATTTGTTGAATTGTTAACAGCTTGTTTGGATGCTTCTTACATTGAATCGTATTATATTGTACAGTATTGTGTCGTTTGATGAATCTAATGTTTGAATAAATTGTATCGTTTGCCGTTGTTTCATGATATCACGCATCAGCAATATGAAGAATAAACTTGCAATATTATAAAGAAAAATTATGATATGGGGATAAAATTATTATATAAAAAGGTAGGGTAAATGATAAAATAAAATTATTTAATAATAATGAAGGGTGAGATGAGAGAAATGAAAGTACAAGAGGGGGGATGAATCGTAAATACTTCAAGTTAATTGCTTATAAGTTGACTTATAACTTGAGTAGTCGGCTGAATATGATAATTTAGCAGATATGGTAACGGAAACTAAAATGCAAAAACTAATTGCAGGAATTAGAAACACCGGGATTTTTATACTGGTTCGGATTCAATGTGAATCCTAATCCAGTCCCCATTGGGTTGCAAGGGAGTTCTCTTCAGTAAATGAGTTTCTTCCGAGTACAGATGTGGTGTATATCGCTCAGTTTCTCTAGCACTCATTTTTGATACAATGCCTCACCAGTTGTGTGCTCTTTTTCTATCCCTGACTTGTTACACAGCAGATCTTAGTGAACTACAATGCTTGTTTGCAGTAGAATAAAGAGAGTGATTTGGTTTGATCAAAGTATATCTAAGCTAGGGTTTACAAGGGTGTATAAATACTTCGATGGATGGTAGAGGCTTGACAACCCAAGAGATTTGATCCTTGGAAAGAATTAATTCTTTCTAAGAATAAGGAATGAGCCGTTGCTTCTCTTGATTGCTTTCCTTTAGCAGATGATTGCTTCACTTGATTTCTCCTTGATTGTTGGATCTTCCAAATGTGGTCGCTTCCCAGATCTCCTCGTATCCTTTAGTCTTCCGTGATTCTGCCCATGATTTGTGCCTTTGTCCAAGGCTTATTTGATTTTTTCCAGCTCAGCTAATCATTGTTATTGTTGATTGATTCATTGATTAGATTGCGCCCAGATTTACGAGACCAATCCAGATTTACTGATCACATGCTGATGATTTCTTTTCTTGTACATCATGAACCATTCTAGCAGTCTTCTTTACTTTTTGAACTTGATTTCCTGCACATGTATATTATTTGCATCATTAAAACATGATCTAACAATCTCCCCCTTTTTGATGATGGAAAAATAATATAATAAGGTAAAGAAGTAAACACCAGTCGACTTCCCTATGTTTTACTAGTCGACTTGACTCCCCCTCAATGTATGTACGCTTGACTCCCCCTCAATGTATGTACGCTTGACTCCCCCTCAATGTATGCAGTCGACTTGACCTGTCCATGACTCTCCCCCTCAATGTGTGCAGTCGACTTGTACCTGTACCTGTACAGTATACAATATATGCTACCTATACACATATAAAATGTGTGCAGTCAACCTGTACACATACACATATAGACACATAGTCGACTTGTACCTGTACATATACACTTGTACCTGTACATATACACATAACAGAGGCAAAATAACATAGGCTTTTTCTCCCCCTTTTTGCCATCAGCAAAGAGTGATTATAAACATAGATAACACTAAAGCAGAAAAGGTAAAGAGATTATCCGGCGACTGGTGAAACAGCCCATAGTAGCAAAAAAAACAGAATTATCCAAGGGCTTAAACCACAGCCCACAATACCACCAAAACAAGTTGTCAAAAAAAACATAGTTTTGAAAAACATCCACACTAGCGGTGCAGAAAATAGGTAAGGGTGTTGCAGATGGCCTCTTTTAATTGTTCGAAGCTAGTATTTGCAGCGACGCTCATACCATCCAGCCTGTCGTGAACCTCCTTGAAGGCTTTGACAGCATTCTCCCTTACTCTGAGAACAGCAGCTCTGATTTTTGACACGTCAGACCCTGTTTCCTTTGAAATAGCATGAATGTCACCCACAGTGGACTGAATGGCGGAAAGAAGATTCTTGATGTCAGAGAGTTTGGAGTCAATAGAGCTAAGCTTCTCACTAAGCTCAGAACTGACAAGAGTAGGAGGAGGAACAACTGATGAAGGTTTAGTTTCCATAGGGGCCTGCTTTGCTTCACTCTCACTTTTCTTAACCTAGGAGCCCTTGATACTCACATAGCCCATACTAGCAAAAGCTCTAGAATTGTAGGACTTGGAGACAGTAATGAAGGGATAGTTGGATAGAGAAATTTGATGGGCTTCCAGAATATGAGTGATTGCCATACCATAGGGTAAACTAGTGGGATCTTCAGCACTTTCTATCATGAAATTGATGACCCAGGAGGAAAGCTTGAGTTTGAGTTTGGTGATGAGGCAGTAGACAAAGAATGTATCCCTTTGAGAGAAGATTGAAAAGGAACCAGTACGGGGAAGCAGAGTGGTTGCCACAATATGGGCTAGAACCCGAGTTTAAAAAATTACATCACTGGGGCCCAATTGGTTTGGAAGAATTTCAGAGGGACACTCAACAATGCACTGTTTGGCTTGGTCAAAAGCAATTTCAAAATTCTCAGGCCACACATTTTTAAAAAGAGTAGGGAAACCAGAGCAATGACATTGGAAAAGAGAGTCAAACAAGGCACAATCAAGAACAATGCGCTTACCTAGCACTAGATATTCTAGCCTATCTGGTTTACTGGAGCGAAGATTTGCATAAAACATTTTGACCAGGGGTTCATATACCTTAGGCGAAGGAATAGAGAGGAATTTTTCCCACCCTTGATAAACAAAGAGCTCTTTAACCTTACAGTTGAGGGCTTCCATATCATCAAGATCCACGATCCTTCCATGGGCGATGGGCTTGTCCTTAAGAGTAATGAAAAGATCCCTATTTGGGGTATCCCAGAAATTTAGGTCAGACTCGAGTGAGGCAGAGAAATCAACTTTTGATTTCTTTGGGGTGGATGAAATGGGAGGATCTTCCATGGGTCGTTTGCCTAAGGCTTTTTCTCCTAGAAGTTGGGAGTGTTCAGAGAAATCACCCTGAGATGAGGCGAAGCCTTCAGAGTGATCAGACCCTAGGTCTACTTGCTCAGGAGGCGCAGAAGGGGGTTTTGCCTTAGAGCGGGTACTTTTTCTGGTGGAGGCAGAGGGATTCTTGGAGTGTTTCGCCATTGTAGAAGAGGAGATTTGCTCGAGGTTTTGGAGAGAAGATGGAGATGAGAGTGACTGAAAGGGTTTTCTAACTTAAGAAGAGGGTTTTGACGGTTGAGTACAGAAAAGGAAAAGTTGTCAGATGAGAAGACGTGATGATTTACTTTCCATTTGCGAACTGCGAACTGATGTGAACGAAGTGAAAAGAGAGGGAAAAAATCGGAGGCGTAATTAATGCGTGGGAAAAGGACAATTATAGCACTTAAAAGTAACTGAGAACATAGGTCCTAAGAGTTATTAGAAAAGAAAATAATATCAAGTAATTTTCTCAAAGTACAAAATCTTTCTTCTAACAAAGGCTTAGTAAAAATATCGGCTAATTGAGCAGAGGTGCCAGCAAAGACTATTTCTATATCTCCCTTAAGAACATGACCTCTAATAAAATGATGCTTAATATCTATATGCTTTGCTCTAGAATGATGCACAGGATTTTTTGAAAGACAAATAGCACTAGAATTATCACAAAAAATTTGTATAAGTTTAAACGAAAGCTCATAGTCACCCAATTGATGAGACATCCACAGTAGTTGTGCACAACACTGTCCAATAGCAATGTATTCAGCTTCAGTAGTGGACAAAGCGACTGATGCTTGCTTTTTACTGTTCCAAGATATTAATGCCTTTCCTAGTAATTGACAAGTGCCGCTTGTGCTCTTTCTATCTTCTTTATCACCTGCAAGATCAGCATCTGAAAAACCTTCTAATTTAAAAGAGTTAGAGCGAGGATACCACAATCCATGAGATACTGTTCCAATGAGATATCGAATGATTCTCTTTACACCAGTCAAACGTGACTCCTTGGGAGCTGACTGAAACCTGGCACATTTACATACGCTGAACATAATATTTGTTCGACTTGCTGTCAGATATAGCAGTGATCCAATCATTCCCCTATATTTGGTTTCATCAACTGGGGTGCCTTGTTCATCTTTGTCTAGATTTGTAGTGGGGCTCATTGGAGTGCCAATTGATTTTGCATTGTTCATACCAAATTTTTGAATCAGTTCTTTTGTATATTTGGTCTGACAAATAAAAGTTCCTTCTTTGGTTTGTTGGATTTGTAGCCCAAGGAAGAACGTGATTTCACCCTTCATGCTCATTTCAAACTCGCTTTGCATAAGATTTGAAAATTCCTTGCACATAAGAGGGTTAGCACTACCAAATATAATATCATCAACATAAATTTGAATAATGAGATTACCTTCTGATGATCGTTTAATAAACAAAGTAATGTCTATTTTACCTATGGTAAAGCCATGATCAATAAGAAAAGTACTCAGTTTATCATACCAAGCACGTGGATCTTGTTTCAACCCATACAGTGCTTTGGTAATCTTGTATGCATGGTATGGAAATTTTGAATACTCAAAGCCTGGAGGCTGTTTTGCAAAAACTTCTTCCTTGATAAATCCATTCAGAAAGGCGCTTTTAACATCCATTTGAAACAGCTTGAATCCTTTAAAGGATGCGTATTCCAGAAGAATTCGTATAGACTCCAAACGAGCTACTGGGGCGAAAGTCTCATCATAGTCGACTACTTCCTGCTGTGAATAGACCTGTGCAACCAGTCTTGCTTTATTTCTTATGACCTTTCCATCCTCGTTCAATTTGTTTCTAAATACCCATTTTATTCCGATCACAGACACATTTTTCAGGTTTAGGTATTAGTTTCCACACTTGATTCTTGCTAAACTGATCTAATTCCTCCTGCATAGCTTGCACCCAGCTTGAATCCTTCAGTGCTTCCTCTACCTTTTTTGGCTCACTTTGAGAAATCAATGCAATATTTTTTGCTTTCTTCTTGAGGGCAGCCCTGGTTTTCATTCTTTCGTTTGGATCCTTTCTGAGGATATTCGGGTTCGCTTCTCCATTCATTTGGTCGAATTATATTTGTAGTCGACTCGACTTGTAGGTCTGGAGTATTGCTGCTATTTTCTCCAGTTGACTCGATCACCCCAGATGTGCTAGTCGACTCCCGTGATTTTTCTTTGTCCTGAGCTTCTTGAGTTTGATCTTCGTCACCTGCAATAGTTCCTTTCTCGACCAAGGGATTATTTTCGTCGAATATAACATGTACAAATTCTTCTACACATAAAGTACGTTTATTGTAGACTCTAAAAGATCTGCTATTTAAGGAGTAACCAAGAAAAATACCTTCGTCACTTCTTGGATCAAACTTCCCAAGATTATCTTTACCGTTATTGTGAATAAAGCATTTGCTTCCAAAGGGATGAAAGTAACTGATATTTGGACGTTTACCTTTCCAGAGTTCATAAAGGGTCTTCTTCAGAATTGGCCTTATGAGGCAACGGTTGAGGATGTGACAAGCAGTACTTACGCCTTCTGCCCAGAAATGGTTTGGCAATGAATGTTCTAGTAGCATGGTTCTTGCCATGTCTTGGAGAGTTCTGTTCTTCCTTTCCACAATCCCATTTTGCTGTGGTGAGCGTGGTGCAGAAAAATTATGAGTGTATCCTTGATCGTTGCAGAAGTCTTCAAAAGCTCTGCTTTCAAATTCTCCTCCATGGTCACTCTGAATTTTTGAGATCAGATATCCCTTTTCTCTTTCAACCTTTTTGCAGAAAACTTCAAAATTTCTTAAGGCTTCATCCTTATGAGACAAGAAGATTACCCAAGTGAAACGTGAAAAGTCATCAACAATAAGAAAAGCATACCTCTTACCTCCTATGCTAGCAGTTCTAGTAGCCCAAATAAATCCATATGAAGTAATTGCAAAGGTTTTGAAAATAGATACTATATCTTTATTTTTGAAAGAATTTCTGGTTTGCTTACCCATTTGACATGCATCACAAATATGAGTTCTAGAGAAATTCAGTTTAGGCAAACCAATAACTAAATCATGTTTGGACAGTTTTTCAATCAAATGCATGCTAGCATGGCCAAGTCTTCTATCCCATAACTATGGATCATCAGACATAGAGGATAAGCAAATGTGGCCATCTATCTTTTCAAATCCATCAAGTATATAAACATTTCCATACCTTTTTCCAGGAGGAATTATCTTACCTGATTCGTCTTTAATAGCACACCCTGTTCTTTTAAACTTTACCTCATATCCTGAGTCGCAGAGTTGACTTATGATCAAGAGATTATAGTTTAGGCCATCAACGAGATATACTTCAGCAATGTCACAGTTGTTATTAAAAGGAACTGTTTCAGTGCCAACTATTTTGCCCCTTGAATCGTCTCCGAATTTTACACTTCCTCCATCGATCATTGTAACTTCCTTAAATAGGTTTTTGTCACCGGTCATATGACTGGAACACGCACTATCTAGATACCATTTTCCTTTGCGGCTTACTCTGTGGTGTTCCTGCAAGACAAGATGATCACTTTCTTTTAGGTACCCAAGCTTGCCTAGGTCCTGGTGGGTTAGTGTTACTAGGTTCAGAATTTTTTGGTTTCCAAACCCATCCTGACACATTTGATTTACGAAAGTGACAACCGGAATATTTATTCCCACTTTTATTACAGCAATGACATTTAGCTCCAGACCTGTTTATAGGTCTTTCATAAGTGTTAGAACTAGCCGACTTAGATTTAGCTGGTTCTTTCCCAGTTGACTTGTAAGTCATCTGGTCCGACCGACTGGTCGACTTGGTTCTGATTGGTTCCTTTCCAGTTGACTTGTAAGTCGTCTGGTTTGACCTAACAGAACTATGACTGGTGGATTTGTGCAAGCTGTTAAGCTGCATTTGCAACTCCTCAAACTCTTCTTGAAGTACCTCTTTTTCTATTTCACATACTTCATGTTTGAGTTCCCAGTCTTTAACCTCCCTAGTGAGTCTCTTAAGTTCATTCATCATTTTTTGAGACTCTTCTAAGGTTGAATCAAGAATATCCTGCAATTCATTACATCTTTCGCAGTCATAAGATCTTACCTCACTAGTTTCACCTCGTGCCATGAAACAGTTCTCGTCATCTGAATCATCTTCATCTGTCCAGCATCCTGAGGTTTTGTTTATTTCATTTTCCAGAATTGTCATGAAACAAAGATTTGCTATTTCTTCGTGGTCTGATTCGTCCTCACCGCTCCAGCTTCCGAAGGATTTGTTCTTGTTGAAGCCTCTAGAGATATTCCTTTTCAGTTCTGGGCATTCAGCTTGAATGTGCCCAAATTTTCCACATTCATAGCATTTTCCATCGTTATTATCCTGTTCATTGTATTGCCTGGATCGTCTTGGTGGGAATCTTCCTTTCTTTGTATTTCTGTATCTCCTCATCAACCCATCCATATTTCTAGACATCATAGCAATCTCTTCTTGTAGAGCTTTAGGATCATCAATTTCATTTTCAGCCATTTCAGTAGAGGTTTTGAATGCAACTATTTTCTTTTTCTCCTCTTGATTTGTCTTTTTCAAATGCGTCCTTTCGAAAGCAATGAGTTCTCCTCGCAGTTCATCATAGGACAATTTGTTTAGGTCTTGAGATTCCAGAGTGACTACTTTGGTCTGCCAAGTGGTTGGCAGACTTCTGAGAATTTTTCTAACTTGATCACCACTGGTTTAGGGCTTTCCAAATGCCTTTAAGTCACTAATTATCTTACTAAACCTGGCAAACATTTCTTCAATGGATTCTCCTTCTTTCATTGAGAAGAGTTCGTAGTCATGAACTAGCATGTTGATGTGAGTTTCCTTTACTTTGTTGGTTCCCTCATAGGTGACGTCAAGTTTATCCCACATCTCTTTGGCTGTATCACAACTCGATATTTTCTCGTATTCCTCACCACTTATAGCATTGTGAAGCAGATTTCTTGCCTTGTTATTCACTTGTACCGCTTCCAGTTGCTCCTTTGAGTATGAATCTATATCATCAGGATCAGCAAGTGGTGGAGTGCTAGTAGGTAGGGGATAGTTTCCCTTTTTAATGACTCTCCAGACTTTGACATCGTATGCTTTAGCAAAGTTTCCATTCGTACTTTCCAGTGAGAGAAATGTTGTCCATTGAAGTATGGTAGTCTAACTTGTGAAGTTCCTTCCTGAAAGAGAGCTCCTATGATAACTTGATTTGCCATGATCTTTTCTCACAAGCTGTTAAGCAAAAGGTAAAATGTGAGCCAAGCTCTGATACCAATTGAAAGTACAAGGGGGGGGGGAGTGAATTGTAAATACTTCAAATTAATTGCTTATAAGTTGACTTATAACTTGAGTAGTCGACTGAATATGATAATTTAGCAATATGGTAACGGAAAGTAAAATGCATAAAATAATTGCAGGAATTAAAAATACCAAGATTTTTATACTGGTTCGGATTCAATGTGAATCTTAATCCAGTCTCCTTGGGTTGCAAGGGAGTTCTCTTCAGTAAATGAGTTTCTTCCGAGTACAGATGTGGTGTATATCGCTCAGTTTCACTAGCACTCGTTTTTGATACAATGCCTCACCAGTTGTGTGCTCTCTTTCTATCCCTGACTTGTTACACAGTATATCTTAGTGAACTACAATGCTTGTTTGCAGTAGAATAAAGAGAATGATTTGGTTTTATCAAAGTATATCTAAGCTATGGTTTACAAGGGTGTATAAATACTTCGATGGATGGTAGAGGCTTGACAACCCAAGAGATTTGATCCTTGGAAAGAATTGATTCTTTCCAAGAATAAGGAATGAGCCGTTGCTTCTCTTGATTGCTTTCCTTTAGCAGAGGATTGCTTCACTTGATTTCTCCTTGATTGTTGGATCTTCCAAATGTGGTCGCTTCCCCGATCTCCTCGTATCCTTTAGTCTTCCGTGATTCTGCCCATGTGCCTTTGTCCAAGGCTTATTTGATTTTTTCCAGCTCAGCTAATCATTGTTATTGCTGATTGATTCGTTGATTAGATTGCGCCCAGATTTACGAGACCAATCCAGATTTGCTGATCACATGCTGATTGATTTCTTTCCTTGTACATCATGAACCATTCTAGCAGTCTTCTTTACTTCTTGAACTTGATTTCCTGCACATGTATATTATTTGCATCATTAAAACATGATCTAACAAAGAGAAGTTTGGCCTTACACTAGCCAAATCGTTGCCTCTGCGAGCTGTACCAATTCTGCTTTAAAGGTTTGATATGACTAAATCTTGGAGGAATTGAGTACGACCAGTGGTGAAGTCAGAAATTTCATCTAGGGTTCAAACTTGAAAGAAGTAAAAAGAATCTCCGATAAAGGGTGTTCAATATATGTTATATACCACTAAAATCTAATATTTTACCTATATACGCCGTGTAATTTTTTGATGAAGTGTGGTCAGTTAGGGGCTACGTAGCTTCGCCCCTGAGTACGACTGCTTCAGATGTTCATCTGTGAGATGTCTTAGTTTCACTTTAAAGTAATTGCACTACTGTTGAGCATATGCAAAATATATAGAAAAGCTATATCAACTTTCACAAGAATAGCATTTATTATTAATATAACCAGTATATATAATAGTAATTTGTATTAAAAAAATCTAATAGTCTCAACTAATTCTTATAATGATTACATTGTTCGGTTGAGATATAATAATTGAAAGTTTAATTTCTATGCAATGACAATATATAAGAACTTTAACATTATTAAGGAAGAAATGGATCTACATTAAGGTAAAAAGTGGACCACACGCTACGGCGTGACTTCACACAAAGGTTTTTTTTTTTTTTAACTGCGTGACTAATGCGCAAAGGTTGCACGGCTGCCCAACCAGGCTATGCGTTAGCCTCGCTAAATTCTTTGGAAGGTACCAAACCGTATACATTGATTTTTCAGACGTTGTTACGTCAAGATGTATTCTTTTAGATCTCCATGTCAAATCATGTATACCCCTTTGGCTTTATAAGCTTCTAGTGTTAGAAATCTAATACAACCATTGTTTGGCATAATTATGTACAGTATACTTTAGTAAAAAGCTAGGTTACATTGTTAATCATTGTAGCCAATTGACTATACAGAAATACCTAATTTTACCCAGTTTAAAAAATAGTTTACCGTCGATCCACCCACAGATTGCTATGCCTATATCATTCTCATATTTTGAGGAAAAAAAAATAGTTTCACTACAAAACTATTGTTATATCTCTTGACATGATGGCATAATTTGTAATTGTATCAATATTATTGAATTTGAAAGTATCTATATGTTCAATTCCTAGTTTTGATCAACGATGACATCGTTGATTTGTAGGATATAATTCTTGAAGTATTATTGACACGGGTTTAACGTTCATATCTACTGTTGTGAGAGGAAATGGTGAGAGGTGAAAGGAGAAGACAATTGAAATAAAGGAAAAGAGAAGGTAAAGGTATCCAACCGAGTGAACTTTTTTCTTCTTCAACCTATTTTTGATTTAGTTTTCTTTTTTTAAGTTTCAAATTAGTTACTAAGTACCAACTTTGATCGTCACCAAGCTTAATAAAAGTTCAATATTTTCTTGTATGGTAACATTAACAATGCAATAAGTTTCATTTCCAAGTTTTCAATTTTTTATTTCAAATTCTTAAGTTTTGAGTAGAATGCCTGATATTTTAGGAATTTCGATATAAATAGATAAACTTTTTGACAGCAAAATCCAAGATGTTGTATTGCAAACACATAGCTAATATCTCGTTTACATGAAATAACTCCCACCATGTATACAGTTAAAACCGGGTCTACCCGATTTTACTATTTGATCGAGGCCAGGAAATTACACCAAAGGTCGGCCGATCAGATCAAAACACGAGGACAAGGTACCGAGTTCGAGAATCGAAGTGCCTGTCGAGATCGAGGCCGGCACCGATCGAGACCAAATAGGGCAGACTTCGAGCAAAGAGCAATAACGGAAAAGCGAGATATCCGTGACCGATCAAAGATAATGGCGGAAATCTCGGAAGATCAAATCAAGGGCGGTTGTTTAGGCTATTCATGCGATTTGCTTCCGTAATTAGAATTGTGCCATAGATAGGATTCCTCTACTATATAAAGAGGGTTCTAATCATTTTGTAAGCACATTACATTCACACATATCAAAGCAATACAATACTTTCTAGCTTATATTCTTGTTCATCAGATTGCTATATTTTTAACTGTTCTTGCATCGATCGGTTCGAGGGTATTCAAACTTCAGGACAGAATCCCGTTCAAACACTGGTTTGCCTTACCTTATAGTTAATTTCTGTTACTAATTTTCATATTCATCAATTGATATTAGATGAATCACGTATCCTTAAAACCATATTATAAGTTTAATTATTATCAATTTTTAGGGTAAACAGTTTGGCGCCCACCGTGGGCTAAGGATAATAGTGATTTCCTGGTATTAATTCCCATAATATACACTGCTTTACGCTTGTTCTCGTAAGTGTCATTGATTTCAGGTATCAACATGTCAAACTCTCAACTAGCACCCACTCACACAGATAACGACCTTGGTCTTCATGGAGAAAACGAAAACATAGTCGCCCCGGAAAACGGAGTACCTCCAGTCAACCCCGCCGGACCGCTGGCCGTAGACCCAGTCGATGTCAGCTCTCGTATTTCCATCAATGGGAATTTAGGCGTCGACCTTAAGAATAGAATCCGGAGGGATGCTCGAGCAGCCGATCAAAATGCACAGCGCGGTAAAGAAGGCAAAATTAGCCTTCGAATGATATTTGAGATGTTGCAGACTCAACAAGCTGCGATAGCACAACTCCAAAATCAGATTCGAGCACCAAGCAGAATAGAGCTCGAAACATCACAAGAAGTTATTCACATAGTCGAACCTGTACCGGAGAGACCGAACGCCAATGAGTCGGGGATTGACCCCGCCATTATGAAGATGCTCGGGGAGCTCACTAAACGGATCGAATCAGGTGAAAAGAAAATCGAGGCCAATGATAAAAAGGTAGATACGTACAACTCACAGGTTGATCAAATACCGGGATCACCCCCGATTCTAAAGGGTCTGGATTCGAAGAAGTTCGTGCAGAAGCCTTTCCCGCAGAGTGCGGCTCCGAAGCCCATCCCGAAGAAATTCCGTATGCCAAAAATTCCCAAATACAATGGGACCACCGACCCTAATGAGCATGTTACTTCTTATACATGCGTAATAAAGGGAATGACTTAGAAGACGATGAGATTGAATCCGTTCTATTGAAAAAGTTTGGAGAGACTTTATCGAAAGGGGCGATGATATGGTACCACAATTTGCCACCCAATTCCATCGATTCCTTCGCCATGCTTGCAGATTCATTCGTAAAAGCACACGCCGGAGCAATAACGGTTGCGACTAGGAAGTCAGGCCTCTTCAAAGTGAGACAAAAGGACAATGAAATGTTAAGCGAATTCGTATCTCGATTCTAGATGGAACGCATGGACCTACCCCAGGTCACATATGATTGGGTTGTTCAAACCTTCACTCAAGGTTTGAACTAGTGAAGTTCGATAGCATCACGACAACTAAAGTAGAATTTAATTGACCAGCTGTGACCTGGGCCGATGTACATAATCGATATCAGTCGAAGATCAGGGTCGAGGATGATCAATTGGGAACCCCTTCCGGTTCGGTTTACTCAAATAGACCCGTCGACAGAATTCAAAGGGACATTGACAGAGAACCCAGATCGAACAGAGATCGTTACCAACCATACAGCGCAGACCGTAAAAATAGCAGCCCAGGAACTAATCCCGTTCGAAATGATCGAGGACAGAGCTCCCGAGGGATCATGAGTAAAAGTGGCTTAGATAAACATGTCGAGCCCACAGAAGCGCCACGACTGTCAGAATACAACTTCAACATCGATACGTTAGGTATTGTGTCGGCTATTGAACGGATCAAGGATACTTGATGGCCCGGACCCCTACAGACCGATCCAGCTCAAAGGAACCCTAATCAAATATGCAAATACCATAGTACCCATGGACATAAAAATTAAGACTGCAGACAGCTGAGGGAGGAGGTAGCTCGTTTATTCAACGCAGGTCACCTTCGAGAATTCTTAAGTGATCGGGCCAAGAACCACTTCAAAAACAGGGATTCGAATAGGAAAAACGAGCAGGAAGAGCCACAGCATGTGATTCATATGATCGATGGAGGGTTCGATATTCCTCAAGGACCGGTATTCAAACGCACCAAGGTGACGATAACAAGGGAAAAACGAACCCGGGAATACTTACCGGAAGAAACCTTGTCTTTCAACAATGAGGATGCAGAAGGGATCGAACAACCTTACCACGACGCACTGGTAATATCTATCCTTATGAATAAAATTCAAGCTAAACGTGTGTTGATTGATCCAGGTAGCTCGACAAACATTATTCGATCGAGAGTTGTAGAACAACTCGGTCTCCAAGATCAAGTCGTGCCCGCAGCTCGAGTACTTAACGGCTTCAACATGGCAAGTGAAACCTCCAAAGGGGAAATCATTTTGCCAGTGAATGTGGCTGGGACTATCCAGGAAACAAAGTTCCATACGATCGAAGGTGATATGAGGTACAACGCGCTGCTCGAAAGGCCTTGGATTCATAACATGAGAGCAGTGCCCCTGACGCTTCACCAAGTCTTGAAATTCCCAACATCAGAAGGAATCAAAACGATGTACGGTGAACAACCTGCCGCCAAAGAAATATTTGCAATCGATGAGGTAGTACTAGTATCGGTGCTTTCATCAACAAAGGAATCGGAGTCGAAGGGAAAGCGAGAAGTCAAATAGCAACCCCAGTCACCGGCCTCGGCCCGATCGGAGGAGCAGGATACTTTCGAGGATGATGATTATATGATACCTCAAACCTTCATAATCCCCGATGATTCTGACGCAACGAAGTCAATGGTCGGGGAGCTGGAACAAATCGTAGCGATCGAGCATCCACCCGATCGAAAGGTATACCTGGGCACGGGGTTAACTCCCGAGCATAGGAAAAAACTCGTTCAATTTCTTTTAAATAACATGAATTGTTTTGCTTGGTCCCACCTAGATATGACAGGGATCCCACCGGAAGTCACTGCGCATCGAGTGAGCTTGGATCCGAAGTTTCGCTCGGTAAAACAAAAGAGAAGACCTGAGTCCGAGGTAAAACATGCATTCATCAAGGACGAGGTAACAAAACTTCTCAATATAGGATCCATTCGGGAGGTAAAATATCCTAAATGGTTAGCAAACGTAGTTGTAGTCCCTAAAAAGGGAAACAAACTTAGAATGTGCGTAGACTATAAGGATTTAAACAAGGCATGCCCTAAAGATTCTTTTTCTTTGCCAAATATCGATCGCATGATCGATGCTACGGCCGGCCATGAGATCCTTAGTTTTCTCGATGCCTACTCCGGGTACAATCAAATACAAATGAACCTAGAGGATCAGGAAAAAACTTCGTTTATTACTAAATACGACACCTATTGCTCTAATGTAATGCCGTTCGGACTAAAAAATGCTGGTTCTACTTATCAACGCCTAGTAAATCGAATGCTTGAAGAACAAATAGGTAAATCGATGGAGGTTTATACTTATGATATGCTAGTTAAGTCCCTGCGAGTAGAGGACCATTTGAAACATTTGCAGGAGACCTTCGACATACTGAGAAAGTACAACATGAAGCTTAACCCAGAGAAATATGCATTCGGGGCCGGCTCAGGCAAGTTCCTCGGCTTTATGGTATCAAACCGGTGAATCAAAATCAATCCCAATAAAATCAAGGCAATCAAAGACATCACAGTTGTTGATAATGTCAAGGCTGTACAAAGGTTAACAAGATGCATAGCCGCCCTGGGTCAATTTATTTCGAGGTCCTCAGATAGGAGTCACTGGTTCTTCCCACTGCTTAAGAAAAAGAGCAATTTCGCATGGACCCCGGAATGTCAACAGGCTTTGGAGGAACTCAAACGCTACCTATCGAGCCCGCCATTGTTGCATACCCCAAAGGCAGACGAGCTACTTTACTAATACTTAGCGGTATCGGAGATAGCGATAAGTTGGGTCTTAGTTCGAGAAGAGAAAGGTACGCAATTTCCTGTTTATTATGTTAGTCGGACCCTAGGTGAAGCCGAGACCCGGTACCCACACTTAGAAAAAATAGCGCTTGCTTTAATAAGTGCCTCTAGGAAATTAAAACCATATTTTCAATGTCACCCAATTTGTGTTGTAACCACCTACTCCCATCGCAACATTTTGCACAAGCCCGAACTCTCGGGGCGATTGGCTGTCGAGATCAGCGAGTACGATATTGAGTATCAACCCCGAGCGGCCATCAAGTCTCAAATATTGGCAGACTTCGTGGCCGACTTCACGCCAGCCCTCGTACCCGAGGTCAAAAAGTACCTATTGTTAAAATCGGGTACATCATCGGGGGTGTGGACCCTCTACACAGATGACCCTTCGAACGTGAAGGGGTCCGGGCTGGGCATCGTTTTGAAGCCACCCATAGGTAATACAATTAGACAGTCTATCAAAACTTCGAAATTGACTAACAATGAGGTCGAGTATGAGGCCATGATTGTAGGTCTCGAGCTAGCTAAGAGCTTGGGAGCAGAGGTCATCGAGGCTATGTGCGACTCCCAACTTGTGGTAAATCAAGTCAACAGATCTTTCGAGGTTCGAAAGATCGAATGCAGAGGTACTTAGACAAATTACAAGTGTCTCTACACCGATTTAAAGAATGGACGCTATAGCACGTACCTCAAGAACAAAATAGCGAGGCCGATGCCCTTGCAAATATGGGGTTGTCGATTGAAGATGATAAACTTAGCTCGGGGACTGTCGTACAACTTTCAAGGTTAGTAATCGAAGAAGGACATTGTCATGACCCCAATACCCCGGTCGTGATGGCGCCTATCCCAATACTAGGCAAGCCAACCCAAACAATTAACCACAGTAAATTCCTTTTAATAAGCCATTTTTCTAATAGTGATTTAAGCTTCAAATTTGCAAGAGAAATACTTAATTCACTGAAATTTGCAGAAAGACAATCCATCAACAAACCAAACACCAGCCCAACCATCTGGTGTCACAAGTCTAGAGCCTCTAAATACAACCAGTCCGACTATCTAATACATGATAAGTCTAAAAATACGGAAAACAAGGATAGGAAGGAGGAAAGGAGGGCTGCGGACGCCGTGCAGCTACCTTGCAGTCTCCGATAAGCTCCGAAAATGCTGGGAACCCACACTCTGCCACTCGGACCTGAATCTGCACACAAGGTGCAGGGAGTAACATGAGTACGCCAACTCAGTAAGTAACTAACGTAAATAAGGTCTGAGTGCAGTGACGAGCAGTTAGAAACCATATAAAAGTGTATACAACAGAAGATCAAGTCAATCTCAACAGTTTAAAAGCCAGTTACTTCGTTATAACTTCAGTTTAAATCGAAATACTTGAAATGATTTACTTAGCAGTTTTCAACAGAGGCTCATTATAAAAGGAGGAGTGAAAAAAGCAAATATGTCATAAATGGGCCCCTCGGGCAAGGTATCACTCACAAATATAGCCTCTTGGTTACTCGTGACTCAGCTCTCGTCACACAGTACTCACACTCAGCACTCAGGCTCAATAATATCTCATAATAGTAATAATCATGATAATCGTTGCGACGTGCAGCTCGATCCATAGTTTATAGTCGATACGCTCACTAGGGGTGTACAGACTCCGGAGGGGCTCCTACAGCCCAAGCGTCATATCGCTGCAGCGTGCAGCCGGAGCCATAACATATACATATAATATTGCTGCGGCGCGCAGCCCGATCCATAATATATTATATATATATATATATATATATATATATATATATATATATATATATATATATATATATATATATATATATATATATATATATATATATATAG